>NW_016910196.1:746662-749412 GCF_001483705.2 Eufriesea mexicana
CAGGAATGCGGTCTAGGTGGTGGCCGATCCGATAGCGGCCATGTCAAGGATGCGGCGCGGGTGCTTCTTCGCGGTGTCGTGCTCCTCTTATTCCGTTTATTAGCCGCTCGACCGGCCAGTTGTACGCCGGTTAATTGCGCCGGCTCGCGCGGCGTCGCGCGGTTATACAGTTAACCGCGGCCGCGTGTGCTCCCCGCATGTGGCACGCCACACCGCCGCCCAGCCCGCGACTCTACCGGGCCGGGAGCGTCCACAGGTAGCTCGAATCTATTTATAGTCGCCGCTAGTACGTACACGCTCGTCGATCGCGCGTCGTGTCCATGTTTCGCCTCCTGGGTCGCGTCCTTTTCTGGATCCTCGGGATTCGAGGTCCTTGGGAACGTTCTCGGGGGTCCTGTCCGAGGGTTTCCAGGATTGGGATAGGTAAGGTGGCTCGTGGGTTCGTTTCAAGTTCCTCTCGTGACAGCGATGCAATTTACTCGAGGAAGGTTGTTATATCGGTAAGCGTATGTAGCGGCCATCGCGATGGAGTGACAACGGTGATGGGTATAGTTAGAGATTGTGATATTTCCGAAGATACTAGATCATAGAGTTATGATCCCGACTGATAAAGCAGACAGCACCCGTGATATACGCGAGTGTAAAATTCCGAGGGCCGCACGCCCAACGATCCACAACCCCATCTTCTTCTGTCTCAGTGCCGGAAAAATGCCGCACGAAGAAAGTAAATACCTTCCGATCGAACAGAACCAACAAACGCTCCGCTTTATCTCGGCTCTCCCGCTTCCAGCATCAGGCCGAGCCACACCTGGCCCCGATTGCGTCCCACCTATATATCTATTCCACTTGCAAACCTCCTCAACTATGCGCTCGTTCGGCCAGCCTGCTGCCGACTAGCCTATCTGACCGCGTACTCGCCAGCTACTCGCGGTATCCGAGACGCGGCTAGCTAGCCAGATGGATTTACTACGGGCTACAATCGGTTTTACTGCTGTTCCATGACACGGGATGGCTTTAAATTACTCCCTCTCTCTCGTTAATCCCTACCTGTCAGCGACAGCTCGCGGAGATCACGGAGACACTGTCTTCCTCCGTTTCGCTACTCCGCGCTGTGTCCTCATCCGGGTTCTCTTCGTCGTCAGGCCCAAAGTTCTTCCCCCGGTCTTGTTTTCGTCACGATCGTTTCGGCCGAAAGACGCTTTCTTACTCGGCGTTCCGGTCGTTTTGCTCGCGTCTAATTAGACGTTCGGCCGGCTAGCGTTTCTTATGCATTCCTCTAGCTCTAGCTGTTTGCCCAGACGGCTTTTTCTGGCAGGGAACACGCGTTTTCAGCGGAATTACTGTTCTTACCGTTCCAAGAGCGAGATAAATGCCGCTTGATGGACGAATCATGAGGTTTTAATGGCACCCCGCCGGTCATTCGGATCACCGCGTGGTTATTGCTCTCGCCTCCGACTGGCCGGCCCGCCGCCGTGCTAGGACTTCATCTCCCGGTATAACAGACGCGTTCTCGATCCCTCCCGAACCGGTGGCTATCGTCTTTTTGAGCGATCGCTCTTGTTTCTCGCAGGACGGCTGCAAACGGATCGATGTACCGTGATCTGTTCATTCAGGAAAGCGGAGGTTCTTGCTTCTGCTAGCGGGAGACGTTATTCAGGTGGCCGAGGCGTTCCGCTTGATGGATGTCGCGTACAGACACTCGTCCGAGTGCTTATCTATTACGCTAATTATTTCCAGTATTACCTGCAAGTGGAACCTTCGCTGGATAAACCGGGACTAGATAAGTTTTAATGGATATTGCCATCGTACAACCGAGGCTTTATCGTAATGTAAAATTCTTCCTTTTTTTCCCCGCTTCGACCAATTTTCAGTCAGTAAACATCGCAGTTTTATCGAATGCTAATTAATGTCATAGATAGTTCGGTTATAATTGTATTCGGAGCTCGGACATTATTACGCAGGACGATAAAACGATCCATAATCGTAAAGGGGAACGACAACCGAGGAAGAAGACGCCGAAAGCTGTACCATACTTGTACCGCGGCGACTGTTTTATCGCACACGCGTGTAGGCACGAGGGGCAAGAGTCGGTACGACGGTATACTCGCAATCCATTCGTTGGCGAATTAGAAATTAGCTGTCGTGCATTTACATACTGCGCAGGTGGCCGCTCGCAGCCAGACCGGTCACTGTTTTCAGGGTAAAACGAGTTCCGCCGCGGAAAAAACGCCGGCTTTGCTCGGTCGGCACTCGAAACCGGTGCAATAAAGATTCATGATCTATAATGCCGCGACATTAGCCAGCGCAACGAAAAGCGCGGCTTCGGAAAAATCCTGCCTGCTTAAAAGCCACCTGTCGCGGCTTCAACCTCGCATCGACGTGGAAACGTTTAGAAGCTGATAAATATCGCGAGAACGATCGTCGCCCGCGTGACGATGCAAGCTCCTCCGAGCCGATGAATCGATAAATCCACGTCATCGGGGTAGTTTCCAATAGCAATGATATACAAATTGCTCACTCGGAATTATTACAAAAGGACGAAGATTTAATATCGTGACAATGTTTGATGGCACAGTTTCTTCCTCCGCCAAATTCATACGCTCTTCTTCTACTCGAAATTGTTTTCCAATCTGTACTTTTATATTGTCTGCCATAGTCTGGACTCGTTTCATTACGTCTATCTTTATTTCCAATAGATTAGAAGTGATCAATTCTGGGAGAACTCTATTTAACAGAATTTATAATAAAAA
>NW_016910196.1:750976-781397 GCF_001483705.2 Eufriesea mexicana
AAAGAGTGGAGTGGAAGCACCGTGAGCGGCCAGGGATGCCACAGCGCGAGGCCAGGAACGTAAATATTCGTTTTTAGACGTCGATTTTATTTGCGCGCTCACGCGGCGGCTATGCGAGCACCACGGCCAATTGAATCTCGTAAATCACTCGGGCAGACGTTATGAAAGCGAGGATGACTTAATGCGCTGTTACGGTAATGAGAGGCGAGAGACGTGTTCTCGTGCCGCTAAACAGCTCCCATGGTGAGCCCCTTTGTGCACGCTTTTAGGGAGAGCAATCGTCGTTTGATGGCTTCGATGTAGTTCTGCGCTTCTTCGCAGGTGTACAGTTCCGTTGCTGGGTATATCGCTTTCGATTAGAAGCGGCTAATATTTCTGCAGAAATTGCACCAGGAATGCATAGAACTGCACATTTCTTAAATTATTTATCGCGATCTCGATGAACTTCAGAGGTAACTTCGATCAATATAATCTTCGCTATTTGACGCCATTTTATTTCTGCTATCTTTTTGTAGTTTATCACAGCACTTAGTTCGTTTATTTATTTATTATAAAATAAATAAGCCGTTTGGTATTAAATACCACTTATATTTTACTCTCAGTCCAGTTTCACATAAAACAGCACACTGTTGGGATATCTCTTTCGATTAAGAGTGTTAATATTTGAGTCGTTAATTTAGCAAGTCGAGGAAGCTAAAAATTTACTTCAAATATACACAGTCAATCGGATGGGAACTGGTTGCTTTTGAAATCGTCGATAAATAATCATCGATAAACACTCGCGATTCGATTTTCTAACTTCCGTATTCACGATCTCACGATCCATCAAGATAAATCACTGGCGGCGTTTTTACACCAAACATACGACACATTTTACTTTCAGTCCAGCCTGATCTCCCGATCTCTATCATCGTTTCTCCAGTCAGGTTTCCTTCTATTCCCCCTACGAAGCGTCCATCAGAAATGTCAAAAATGTCCATTGCGGTGCAACGATGCGTGTCAGAAAAGTGCACGGCTCTCGTTCGTGCGCGTACAGGACACGAAAATCGCGTTAATTTTAAACTGCCCTCTTCTAATTAATGTCCTCTTTAAAAAGCCGACCGCGGCCGCACGGCATGCGATGCATCACGCGGCGCGGCGTGGAATGCGTGTGCGTCAAACGTGATATATCCCCGATGCTTCGATTTGAAACTGTTTACAGCAGGGGAATAGCGTGTCCTTTGCCGTTGGTCGCCATGTCGCTGCACCGACGTCGATCCATCGGTCCATTAGGGATCATAAAAGCGTGTCGATCAAGCTGCGCGTGTTAGAATCGACTTCCTGTTATGCGAGCGCGCCATTCGAATCGCGCGCCGCGTCGCCCGATAATGAACACGTTAGTCTCCTATCCACGCGTTCAAGTCACCGGGAACGCCACTGCCTGCGCGCTCGGTCTCCGCGTCCTCGCGACTCCTTTCTCGCATCTTTCGCTTTCTAAATTATTTATCTCGGTATTTATCGCTCTGGACAATCCTCCCGTTCGTGTTCCTTCGGTAACTTGATCGTTTCGCGTCGTCGAAGGCTTACTAAACTTAAACCAATTTACGTTGGATCACTCGTAGCTATGAAGCACTGACACTACGAGTATAATTTAAATTATTTCGTCACGTAATATCCATTTAAGAGCGAGAATCGTAACTAATCCTAACTAATATAATCGAAATGATATTACAAGTGTTAAATTACAAATGTTTGAACAAATTAGCGAATGCTAAATTCTTCTTTTTACACGCATCGGATTTTTTTTTAATTACCGTGCTCACCTACCGGTTTCACAATGCAAAGCGGTTTCGTCACTGAATAATTCGATCGATTTCGAAGTACCCGACCCGAATTCGTCACCGCTTTCAGGCAAATGTTCGCGCAACGAAACCTTTCGAGGAGCGGAAAAAATTTCGGTATTTTTCTGGATTAAAATGAGCAGCGGCTCGGTACGGACACCTCGATAGCTTCTTGCTTAGAGGGAACACGGCGAGACGGCGAGTTTCGAGAAAGTGTTACGGCGCGCTATGCCGCGCGACCTTGGCACGGCGCGGAGACGCGCGTCGGAACGTTTCGCAAATTGCCGGAAATTTCCGTGGGAAACTGCGCGTATTCTGCCTGAGAGTGTGGCGACGTGCGCGTAACAAGCAGCCGGTATCGGCTGCGCACGCCGGCTAGGCGTATCCTCTGACATGGTCCTGCACTTAGTAAACGTTTCTTCGCTGATTTCTGCCCCGGGAAACGAGCCCGTTCTCTGAAAGCTTCTAAAAATAAGCCTCTATCTCCCATTATGCACAACCTCCGCGGAAAAATTCACCGATCTTTCGAATATAGCGATGATACCTCGAGAACTGCGCGTTGCTGAAGTTTCCAACTTCTTCGAGTACAAAGGAATTTAAACGCTGCACACGCGTCTTCCGTCCGATCGTCGAGAGGAAGCAACGAGTTCAAGGGGTAACAACCGCCGCTCGATTCAATTACACTCGTCAGATTTCAGCCAACGAGCCGAGCCGTCCCTCATTGACACCGAAAAAAAAAGGAGAAACGTTGGTAAGGGGTGAAGCAGGAGGGACAAGAGGGAACGTCGAAAGGGGAAAAGGCGTAATTATTCGTGGACGGGAAGTGACAATTTACATTCCTGGTCGCGCGTCACCGTCTGAAACCCCTATTTGTAGGCAGGTGTAGCGCTCACCCCCATAAATGACCGGATATTTTCCGTGTCGGTACGTGCGTCACCGTAGAAAACGGTCACAGTACGAATTAGTGCGATGTAATGGCAGGTCGTGCAACAAGTGCGACTCATAGGTATCAGGTGCATGCACCATTGGAGCACTATGGTACGTTGAGCGCGGCCGTTAGAGCATCGACTTAGCACGTGACTGAGACTCGACTCGGTGCACAGGGTGGAACGACGGCCCTTGCGTTTCGTTGTGGTTATGCAAATGAAACGGGAAATGGAAGGGGCGGGTACTTGTCCGACTGCTGCGAATAAAGACACGGTGTGTTTAATATCCTCGAATCGTCGCGAGTTTCGAGAATTCGCCTTTTATCCCTAAATACCCGCTTGTATCCCAAACTTTAGCTCTCCTCATATCGCGCCTCTGAAATTTTAAACTTTCGCAGCTCGATATCGAATTCTCCAGACTTTGCACGTAAGAAGATTTAAATTCGCGAATTTCTTGACACCAATCCTTCAAAATTTTCAAATGTCCGAACACCTACACAATTTTAAATTTTTAAATCTGTGAAAACGCAGAACTCCGATTTGTCAGATATCGAAACACTCAAAGTACTAGATTCTGAAGCCTGTAAATTCCCCCAAACTCCCAATTTCCCTAACCTGTCAATTCCTCAAGCTAAGAAGTCTATCATAGCACCCCTAGGGACTCGAAACTTCGAATTTTCACAACGCTCGACAGCCCAGAGCAACCAATAGCTCATCGCAATCGCGATAAAAGCGTGGAAAAGTATGAAAGCCAAAGGTATCAGGAAACACAGACCGATATCGCGGGATTGTAGCAACGGCTGCAGGCTACTATCTGGCTCGTAATTATCGCCGTAACAGTATTAGCGGCTGGGAACGAAAGGGGGTGGCGATAAGGGAGAAGCTTGGAAACGATGATCGGCGTTAAAGGAAAGCGAGCGAAGGAGCGAACTCGCGAACGAGCCGGTCGATGTATCGACACTCTCGTGGCCGGTATCAGGTGCAGGGCGTAGGATAGGCGCACACGGTGAACGCAGCCGTTGCTCCGGCCAGGCACGTGAATGAGGTCTGCTCTCTCGAACGTATACACGATCGGTCGAACGTCGATCGGGTATCGCGCGGCATGCAAGGAGGCGGGTCAAGATTTATCTAGCAAATAACCTCCTGTTGCTCGCACGTACCATGTGTGGCAAAAGTTTCCAGTCGTTCGCGCCGCTACCCTCCTTTCTTAACATATCTCTCTCCTTTTCCATCAATTTCTACATTTTCCTCCGGAATCCTCCTAAATTCTGGAGATCTTGAGACGTGTCAAAGCATTCGTGAGTTTTAGACTGCAATTCTTCTTATTTGCAAAATACTCCGACTTAGTTCAATTAATCCTTTCTTCCGTTCCGAGGTTTGCGAGTTTCTGAGACTTTCTGTCTGTAATTTAAATTTCCGGACTTTGGAATCTTTGACAAGTTTGACATTCCGTCGATCGAATGAAGTATTTCATCCGTTAGATTTCTGTAATCCGAGTTTTCACTTGAATCATCGTTGCATCAGGTTTCTAGGTGTCAATGTTAATTCGAGTCTACAAATTTTTCTGAGTATTTTAGTATTTCTTCGAGATTCTTCGAATCCTCAGCTACGTTCTCAAATCCTCGCTGTCTTGAAATATGTATATCGTTACGTTATGTACCATTGCTCTCGCTATAATTATTCAACGGCACGCAAGAAGAACAAACAATCGATAAAAGCCGACTGCCATTACGAGGATTGTTCAGCCGGCTCGCTTTCCCGCGATTTTCTAGAACGGGCAATAACTCGAGCAATAACTCGCGTCCGTGCAAACACATTCTAACATCGTCTCGAACGAAAGTGCAAGTAAGGACTGTGCAATTAAACGACCCCACGATCCCGTCGCGAAGGCAGAAGCCTCGTGCACACGTGGGAACATTTTCCAACTAAAATGGCTCGCGACAGCCTGTTTAATTACCATCCTTGAAATGGTAACGATCTTTCTACACGCTTTAACCATTCGTTCCTTTACGAATTCCTTCGCGAAAACCTACGAATATTCACGTACTAATAACTCGAGTATCTCGCCGGTGAATTATAAATATTAATAACAAGGTTATAAGAGCGTAAATTAGTATACTTGAAGATCACGGGGGGAAAAAGCACAAAGTAATAAGTGCCGAAAAATTCTCACGGCGGTTTAACAGCGGCTAATTGGAGGTGCACACGGCGATAATGCGATCGATCGATAGAGTCACAGGCCTCGAATAAGAGTACCAACAACAATGACTCGTGAAACATCGAGTTCCAGAGTCGCTCGATCCGATCTGGTGCGATGTCTCTTCGAAGATCGAGAGCAGCCACGCTTTGACAAGCAGAGGACGACCTTATCTGCTATATTAATTAAGATCCTTTGTTCGTGCTTCGCGAGACTTCCTCTGCGTCGAAAATATCGAGATGGATCATCGCGTAGGCCTCCGAGACGAGGTTATTGCTCGAGATCGTTCAAAGTCGCAACCTGGGAAAAAATTGGGACATTCTCGACCCGACTGACATGTCCTTGCACAGTTTTGCCATTTACGCGTGAATCCATGGTCGAAACGGAAGATTCGTACGTCCACTTGACATCTCAAAGGTGAGACCAAAGATTCCCCAACTCGAGATCGACCGGAAAAACGACTGAGTTCCACTGCAAGTATATCTCGCGGCAATCTAACGCGACGTAAATCGAGTGAACCCTAAAGAGGAGTTATCATCGCGGACTGCGTGACAGAGTTTCCCTGGACGTTACGACGCGCATTCGTCACGGCAGTTATTAAGATTTCTATAATACGTTGGACGCGTGGGTGCCCTCTTCTACACCGTGGCGGATTTTCTGAAGCGACCCTAACGAGGCGCGGTCTTAACAAGGTTGAAAGAAAATTTAGTGCTCGCAACGCATAGCCGGCGCTCGCGCATGCAAACTATGGCCGTCCGGCAATCCTCGCGAGATACAGCCTCCGCCACGGTTGCCATCATTAGAAGGTAACTCGTTTTGCAACTCGTCGCGCTCATTCCTCCTTTTTTCCCCCCTCCCGTGGATCGTTTCCACGTGTGTCGTTAGATCACATGAACTTGCAACGGGAGCGCGATCTTTTCGTTATCAATCCTGTCCCCTTGGCACACATAATATAATCTCCGGCAAGGAACTTCTTCTCGCGGATTCTGCCGAGAAACCGGCAATCCCGACTTCCGTCGTCTACTTTTTTTTCCTCTCTCTCTCCTCTCTGCTGCCAGTTTCTAACGGTCCGAGAAACGAGAGGAACGGGATCGCGGGCAGACTCGATTTTACCAATTATTCCCGGCCGGATCTCGCGTCTCTCCCTTCCTCGAGATTTGATCGATTCGACGGAGAGGAAAGTGGCGTGGATGGAGCTGGACATAGGTGGCCATTGTTCGAGTCGAGGGAAGGAGGATAAGGGAGAAGGTGGGGGAGAGGAAGATATTTCCCTCGTTAGATTTTGCACGGCAAAGAGGCAAGCTCGCGAGAGTAAGGGAACTTAAAGCCGCCATGGGGGTTGTATATCTCCACTTGGAAATTCTGTAGCGGTCTTAACGAGGTGCCGCGCGACGCGAGTTTAGCGCTCGTGGCACGCACCATTGCGCCAAACGGCCCCCTATATAACCAGCCGCTTGTTTAACAATCATTATTTGCGAGATACCCGTTGCTATCCGACACACCGGTATCGGGGACAGATCAGATCGAATCTCTTTGCGGCTCGATTCGACCGTATTGTGTTCCTCCCCGGGATCGCTTCTCATCCACGACAGCCGCGGTTCTCAGAGATCGCCCCACATAAACCACCCCTCCACCTCGTTTTTCGGACACGGTTGCCTTTTCGATCCTTTATAATGCTCTGGCTTCCTGGCTCCTGGCTCCTGCATTCCGGTTAGATTGACGCCTCTCGCTCAGGACGATTTCGATGGTCACAGGGTTTTAAGGTTATGGCTAGGTCTCTGGTGAAATAGCTTTGGGGTGCGAGTTGTAGAGAGGTTTAAAAGTATTGTGAATTAACTACGGTCGTGCAACGATGGTGACAGGCCTCCTAAAGATTGCAGGCCAATACCTACCTTTGGACTTGAAGGACCTTCGATACTATGCAGGCATCAAGGGGTCAGTTTTTGAATTTAAAAGGGCCTACTATCCCTTGCAGTGGTTAGTATCAAATCCGGAACAGTATAGAACGCTTTTAAAGCATTGTAACTCATAAGGACGTGTTTAACACGTCGAGTGAAGCGCCGATTTTGTTATACTTTCCACTCAGGTAGCAACGAGTGAGCACTAGATGCCGAGTGCTCTAGTATGCCGAAGAATATGAACAGAAGATTACTTTGTTTCACTTTGTCGTTTGGACTGTGAGAATGGTGCGACCAATGCACAAATATGCAAATTATAAACAGAAGATAATGGGGTGGAGAATGTCAGAAAGGCAAAAGGCAATCACCAAGAGACGATCAGTCAGAAAAGCCACGAAAGTGTAAAGATTTACTTCAGCAGAGGGGATTCAGTTTTTACAATATATTAATTGTCATTTACAATTTAACCCTTGACAATGCCGGTCTCACGAACGGATGTCGACCAAACGAAAAATCTACTGTCAGTCCCCAGAGATTGACGTAGCACTTGACGTGTTAAAAGGGCCTGCTGTCCCTTACAACAGTCAGTCTCAAATCCGGAACAGTGTAGAACGCTTTTAAAATATTGCAACTCATAAGGACACGTTCAAACCTCTTGTTTTTCATTTTCCCATAAGTGCATATATTTCACGAGCATTAAACTTTATACATCTATTGCTGTATAACTAAATACAGTTACTTCCCTGCACGCTAAATGTGATTTAATTTCATCCTAGAATTTCCAACAAAAATGATTTACGAGATGCGAGGGTTTGAAGAACTTTATGGAAGTCAGAACGCGTTTCTCGGCGCAATTTTTGGATACTTAACGTGCTCGGAATTTGTCTAATTGACAGTGTCTAATTTTCTATCTCAAAAGTTTCGACGTGCCTTTTATCCACGTTTGCCGAAGGAAGAGACGTCTCGTTTGTCCGACGACCTTCGTCCGCCATCGCCATTCCGTCCGTCATCTTCTCGATGGCGACAATGGACGGTACGAACAGTGCCAGACGAAACCGTCAAAGCGACCTGATTTTCCCTCAATTACGCCGTGACGCCGGCCGGATGTCGAGTGGAAAAAAAAGGAGGAATTTGACGTCCGTTCGGCGCATCCGGCACGGGGAGCCCGTGACGCAATCGTGCTCGACAGCGAAAGGGAAAGGCTCGAACGATGCACGATCGAATTTAGCTTCGCGAACGATTTATTCCTCGAAAATGCAGTACTCCGCCGCCATTGTCGAGCGACAAACTCCGTCTTCGAAAAATCCAAATTCCCATTAACGAATTAAATTATCACATGACGCAGAGATTACACGAGTTGGATAGTCTACGATTAATTTGTTACGTCAACTGCAGTTCACAGCAGGATCCAAGTGTGCACGGTTACGCACCTTATCTTTGTATGGTGATGCATGGGAGTCACAGGTGCCCTTGATCGAAGCGTTTAATGGCAACCTTCATGTCTAGATTATCCGTTGCTATGCGTTATGGCAGTTCCTCGCTTTTTGTCGTACACAAGGTTCGAGGAATCGTAGCGACGTTTTTCTCAGATTTGCCAGCACCGCCTCTAACAACGTCGTTCCTGGATCCACTTTCGTCCAGGAACAACGTGTCATTAACGAGAAAAACGTTAGAAGAAGGACGTTCACGGAGAGGAATTAGGGAGCGAAAAGCCCGAAAATTCCCTGGTCCAAATAACGTAATGGGTTTCGGGGTCTGAAGAAATCCACGGGAACCCGTTCACTGGCTTAGCTGTTTAGTCGTAGCTGGAACGAGCGCCGGACACGATAAAAACCTTGTCGACTTCCTGTGCCACCCGCCTTCGAGCAAGGTCGCCTTATTACGTGTCAGATACTCCTATCTTACGGGCTAATCAACCTGCCAAGGCCACCCAAAGGGAATCGTTTCTCTTCTTCCGATGTAAATCCAGAAACTTCTCACCAGGCCGGGTCGCGTAGAACTCGGAGAAACGTGGAAACGAAATGGACTGTCTCGAAGCTTTGCGTCGCTTTACGTCGATCCTCGAGCGATCTCTGTGATCCTAGCCGCGAGTTCGCGCTAACTTTTCATTTGAAAATGCCTGCCCGTTGAGTCACGCCGTTTACGCCGCGCTCCTCTGTGCTTCCAGTAATTACGACTCAAAGCAGCACCGTGGCAAGGAGCTTAGAGTAGTAATTGATCGTAAAGGTGTTACAGAGTTGCGCGATAATGCGCGCTCGTCCAGCTGAAAGCAAAGTTTGTTTTCTCGAGGATAACGCGCGTGTGCAATTACGATACGGGATTATACGAGAAAAACTCGGAATGATAGTTTAGCTCTCTCTTTTCTGGCTTCGACTCCGTGCCAAGTCTTAACCTTCGAACCAAGTACTCGCGAGTACCGAGTTTTGGCAAACCATTCCTATTCTAATCGAATTTCTCCGGCACTACGTTGTATCATAATTTAAGAACCAATTGTTCCTTGCGTTTAATTACAAGCACAGGCATATCTATGTTTAAGGTCTCTACAGTTCCTAGCATAAATTGACGGAAATACCGTCGTACATTTCTAACCCAATTAAATTCTACATACTTCTTGGCACAAATTATCACAAATCCACCTAGACTAATGAACAGAAACAGACACAGAACTCTTCCACGAATTTCTACCAAAATTAACCCTCATCCACTCTAGGACCTCTAAGTACGAGCGCTGCATATAGGCGGCGTCCACGCGATGACCCCTGACCCCATATATCCGGAATCCAAATGATGCGTACACAAGTGACATCTGTATACGATTGTTTTATTCAGCACAGTTGTTATTTAAGCCATAGGAAAACGTATATACGGAAACCATGCACACTGTGCATATTTCTGGCGCGTAATTCCGTTCAGTGACAGTGCTTTGGCAGAAACTGCCTAAGCAAAAGGATTAAATGCCATATAACGTCTTTTACCAATTAATTACCCCAAATTCGTCAATTCTTTTTCCACAATCATCCCCGAATTTTCCACAACCATTTTCCACGACTCCATAAGCCTCCATTACCTCTCGACCACTCTCTCCCGTCGTCCTCGCGATCCCCGCGAAATAAAATGCCCGTGCCCATCACGATTTCGCGACGCAGGCCATCTTGTCCCATTGGGTCGCGACAACTGCACGCGACCGTGCGAGCGTAATGGAATAGTAATTGCCGGCGGGACGAACGGTAATCGCGCGGAGCAACAGCCGGTCGTATTGTCAGGAAGACGAGACGAGATCTCCGGTATCGATGGCCAGGACTCTTCCTGGTATCGAGCGGCGACCGCCACAGGCGAACGGGCCACGGGAACGCGCGTTAACGCGTACGTACGCGGAGCGGATCGGTGGCGTGGCCGATCGGCCGCTCGTGCACACGTGTGTTACCGATACCTTACGTGCATCCGCGTCCTTCCACGTGTGCATTAACCTGCTCGTGCGTGCGTGCTCGCGTGTACACACGGAATGTCATAGCCGGTATGGCACTCGCTACACGTACGCGGCGTAATTGGCGAATTGATAGAGAGGAGTTTTCCGACCGCTACGCTGCTCGCGGCTCGCTCTGCGCGTACACGCTTTCTTTCGCGCGTTCCGCGTGTTCATTAGCTTAACGAATTGGAAGCGGTGAATGAAAAGGCGGCAGATGCTCCGCTTCATTTTCAACCCTCCATGATTCTCCTTTCTGTTCTCTGCAACGATTTCTTCCCAATTTACGACCGCTTTCAACGACCTCCTTGCACCCCCGTGAGCGTAACGTGGATTTTGTGGATTTTGAGGATTAAAAATAGCAGGTATCTGGACACTCCTCTCGATTCTTTTTCCTTTCCCCTGCAACGAGTTCTTCCTAATTCACGACCGCTTTCAACGACCTCTTTGCGTCCCTGTGAAGGTTACGTTAACTTGGGATACTCGTGGTTGATGAAAAGTAATATCTTCCGAGTACGATGTACTCGTATAATTGAAGGAAATATTGGAATATTTCGCGTGTCTTTATTTATTTGCAGACTAAAAATGGCGCGTGTCTGGCCACTCCGAGTGCTTCCGGTTTTAGATCGCCACGTGGGTAATCCCTCGTGAATTAAATCACGCGAGTGTATCCGCGAACGAAATGGGCGTCGAGGCTTTAATGCATCCTGCATACGGTATTTCTCTATGTCAGGGTCGTTAATATTGGTTCTCCTTTCTCGTATCCTGGACTTAAAACGAACGAACCGGCGTTTTTAATCCCGAGTAATCAGCCTGATTCATCAGACAACGCGAGGCGGAATTTTGTTTACCGGCAGTGAATCAACCGGTCGATTTACTCGAACTTAAAATATCTCGCGAGCGTTGTGTAACGTTGTTCGATAATATTCGCAACGCAATACACCAGTTTTTGCTTAATCATCCAAGTCGATGCACTTTGCACGCGGATACTTGGCCAAGTAGCTCTACTTAACAACCGCTAAGCCTTCGGGTCGCCTGTTAATAACTCGTCCAATCAATGCCGTACCCGTGCTGGGTATCGTAAATAAAAACAAACAGTTTAAAATAAAAAGATTAAAGAGGGAGGGGAAAAGGAGGAAAAAGAACGGAGGAAGGTACAGCGAGGACTACGACGATCTAATTATTCAGAAATTTGTGTAAGCGAATCACTGGAGGGATATCGATGAACGAATCGACGCTCGTAATCGACAAAGAGGATACTGTTCCTCGCGGAATTAACGTGCAGGATGAAGGAATTGAATCTCGTAATGGGCGAACCGATGAATCTCATCGGCCGGTAAACGACTGCTCGTCGGCGTGTCGTGGAATTAAGATACCGATCTACGGTACCGAGTCTCGCGATTGGGGAATCGGCGAACGAAACTACCTGCTCCCGGAGTATAATATCGTCGTATAAAATCGCCTCTGTGCGTCTTTTTGCCGCGTCGCACGTGTTCATTACGTGGTTGAATGGCCAGTGCGGAAAAGTTACGACGTTGCGAATGTTGCTTCGTTTTAATCCGGCGATTAGGGAGAATGAGTGATAGGGGGCTGAGATACCGATAGGCTCTGTCATCGAGTCGATACTTTCCTCGTACCCAATCGAGAGTCCCTCGAATGACAGATTCGTGACTCAATTCGCTCCAGAATTAATAATCTAAAAATCCCAAGGAAAGCGAGGCTATAAACGATACTATTATATTTTCCTTAAGTCTCTGAATTATCCAATTTTTCCAGATTTACCAATTTTATTATAATTATTATTTCTTTGTCGAGTTTTATAATTTGCAGACGACGAATGTTCGAAAAGGAATAGTTACGGTAATAATAAGAGTTCGAATTGATAGAGGAAGTCGCAATGGTAGCGAAATTTTACCAAATTTTGCGAAATATTGAAGAGTCCAGTGCGGTCTGCAATCGCGAAGCAGCGCGCGTTGCGTGCACACGCGGAGCGTAACCGCCAGGCGGTGGCCGCCCTCGCAGCGGATAGAAACACTTACCTCGCTTACAAGGCGAGCTGTGCAGGCTGTCAGGTACAGTACGAAGAAACAGTGGATGGAGCAGCTAAGAGAGAAGCAGGAGGAAGAAGGAGGCGGAGGTGGTGTGTCCGGCACACCAGGTTGGAACTAGGCTTCGGGTTGAGTGAACGGACGGACGGATGGATCACAAAACATCCATTATTTTTACGCTTTAACGCGATCGACCGCGTCTTGTCTTGCGCGAGATTCCGATCCGGGGACGTGTCTTGCTCGCCACGTACGGAACTCCTGCTTTTCCACGCCTTTTCCGCTATAATTCGCTTCGTTTCCCTGAGCCGATTTCTTTGCATAGGAAGAGGCACCTATCTATTTTGTCGGCTTGCAAAACCGCTTGTACAGTTAACGCGATGAAAAATAGAATATGAAAATGCCACTCTTCGAACACAGCCATCCACGCACCCGATCATCCTTCCTCGTTCTTCGAGCCTCGTTCGAGATTCTTCCATTGAAGCTTCCTACGTGAAAGACACGACGATCGGGACAGGCGATGATCGGTCGAAATTCGCTGGAAGGATCGGTTCGGTAGCGTTCTAGGTAGAAAGGAATTCGAGCCGAACAGTAGTGGAAGAACGAGATGAAAAAAGCCGTGAAAGAAATCTCGATCAGATAGACAGATAGCCGCGATCTATGCAACACCTATGCGGAACAATCGCGGCTGGTGGGGAAAAATAGGCACAGTGACAGCTTTCTTCTCGCGTGATAAATTTACGAGAGACATATAATGCGTCGGAATGGCTGCCTAACTGCACGTATCCCTGCCGCGTCGAAGCTCCACGCTGCACGGCTGGAAACTCGACACCTTTGTTAGATCCCCCGTTGCCTTTTATAAACTCTCTTCAGGGCCCCGTGCCACCGCGGTTCACGCGCGTTTCCGTCGCGATTATCAACGCTCAGCGTCGCTCTTACATCACTCGACGCCTGTTTCCCGATTTGTCCGGTTGCGGATAGAAGTAATCGCGGAACCGTTCGTATAGGTGGAAGTTGATTCTCCGCAATTCCGCGGAGACCTCGCGACGAAGATCGCTCATTCGTCGTTTAATCGACGGAATTTTGGGAATTTTGGGTGTCTTTGGGTTCCAGTCGCTGGGTCGAGGATATATTTAGAAATTCTGCTCGAAATTTGACTCCATCTTGACCTGCTTTTCTATCAGTAACGCGTCTTTTATTCGTTTTTCGTGACATCTACTTGTCTTTGTATAATTATTTATGTAGCAAATTAAATTTTGCATAGCTCGCATTTTCTGGAATCAAGAGTTCCATAGTCTGTCGTTTACCAGGTGTCTAATCATTTAGAGTGAATTTTTGACGCCAAAATATGGTATAAATATAAGTTTATGGCGAAGAATAGTAATTAGGAGACTCGGAGGAAGATTAAATTCCAGATTTCCTCGCAACTGTCTCGAATCGAAGATTTCCCCACTTTCTTCTGTTAATTCCACAGTCACGTTCAATTTACATTCAATTTCGCCTACTTTATCTCATACCTGAGCCTCGTACATACGTCAGTATGCTCCACATACATCCCCAGTCGGCGACCAGAGTCACCTGACATTTGCGCGTAACGAAACAGCGTTTGACGTAAAAATAAAATATTTTAACCAAGATACTTCTGTCTCACCGAAGCAAAACTGTCGAGTACACTTCGGCCATCGCGAAGGTAACTCATTCGTGGATTATTTCACGCGGAATCTATTCGATCGCGGTTCGATTAAGTAGAAACGGGGACCGGTGGTCGGGGGTCTGGGCAGAAACGGACAGCGGCGTTCCCGTTCCCATGAGCGACACAGCATCCGGCGATCCAATAAATCCCAGAATAATAGAAACGCTGGATAGAGCGGAGTCGATATCCTTCCTGGTGCCGCAGGAAACGATCGCGGACCGCCGGTCTGCCCTCGAAGTCGGTCATCATCGCCGGCGAATCCAGTTACTTCTCGCGCGCCGGCCAGCAATCGATTCGTCTCCGTCGGGCATAACCGATCCGCCGATATATCGGTCTTTCCTGCGTTTAGACACATTCGCCAACGTTTCACCTGCGTGCACACCTGGTCGCCTGTGATCCACCGCGACGTCCTCCTTCTGCCAGCGAATATGCCTCTAGATCGTGTCATTATCTCGCCTCTTTTCTTCGGCTCTCAGCCATTCTTCCTGACCAACGTTTCACGATCTCCACGAATCCTTCACGCTTTTCCTTCTTCCGCCGTGGTTCGCGGTTCAGACCTCGCGGTCTTTCCAACGATTGGGTAATTTTCCCGAGTCGGTGATAACCCAAAGTGGCGAATCCGACTGCCACGCCTGTCAGTGTTGCGGAAACCCCCGCGAACCTCGCTTTCCATTATTATACGTTCGAGAAAATTACCGAATCGATCGAAAAACCGTATCGTTTTACCAGCTCCTTTAGCCGAGTCACGTTCTCGTTTTATCATGACAATGGAAGTCGTAAGTTCCAGACAGGGTAACCAGGTACCGAATTAGAATGTTCTCAAGGAAGCGAGACGCAGAGACATCGATCTCGAATAACGTGATCGATTAATTCGGATCATTTCGGGATAATATTAGCTATGATTCGGTATCTGATCAGTGGTTCTAGGACCGACTCGATCTGCTCGATGATCGTCACGCAGTGGTATAGCAATTTCGTGGGAAAGAAGTTTTTAGGACCTATCCGCGACAGATACTGTTACTCGAGTTTTATGTCTGCCATTTTTCTTGACAGTCCGAGGTGATTTACTCGAATGATCATAAAGCAGCGGATTTCGTAGATCATTCTCGTTCGTTTCTGATGGCGTCTCACACGGTTCCACTATTTGCTCCATTCCTTTCGCCACGATTCGATACAGTCCGTCGTACTTGTCACGCGGGAAGCCGGAGATTTCATTGATCCAGATTGATCGGACCGCGATCAATAATACACACGATTTCTCGATCGACTTTACCTTCGTCCGACTCTGATTACGGCTTTGTAGAGCAGTTGACGTAAGAAATAGATTTTCAGCTTCACTTTCCCATTTTATACGTGTTTAAGGACGATTTATGTCGATCGCTGCCGATTTGCATCGGTAACTGCGGCGAACTTTTATATCGATCGTTTCGATCCGATACCACGAGACATTGGAAAGTTATTTAAACAAAAACCACGTTACTGAGTTGATAAATAATATTATTATTACTGGACACTTAAAAGAACGCAGTAGCAAAAATCTATAATCTAAAATCAAACCGTCTTATAGCAAATTCCGTGATTTAGTAATAAATTAAAAATATGACCGATTTTATATCAAGAAACCTTCCAATCGGTTCCTCCTCATCCAAGGATTCTATTGAACAAACTATACTTAAAAAGAAAGAAAAGAGAGTCAAAGCACAAAAATTTAAAGTTAGGCTGCACCCTAATTTCTGTCACAGTGACCCATAGTGTCTGTTCCATTCACTCTGGTTCCCTAATTTATATCTTTCCGTCGGCTGGGCGTAAACGAAAACGGTACCGTGGATCGATCGATCGGCACTAGCTTCGAATGCACGAGGTGGGGACAAAGATCCCGTGGAGGAAGGGAAGGTGAGAAAACCTTTGAATGGGGAAGAGAGGTGGACGAGCACAAAAAGCGACAGAGGCCTGCGGTGGACGACTTTCCCATGAAGCCAGGGTGGAGGATGCGGGGCAGGATGTGCCAGGACCAATCAATTGTACACGCCGGTCTCCTTCTTCTTTCTCGCGCCACCTCGCTTTCCTATTTTTTTCCTCTTTTTCTCGCGGCTCCACCGTCCAGTGGACGAAGCCGCTGCTCCCGGCGTCGTTGCTCAGAGCCGAGAGATTTTCGCGAACCGAGACGTTTTTCGTCGCGATAGAGTTACCAGGCAAGAAGCGGTTTCTAGCGGATTCCGCCGTGGTTTCCTGCCAGCTGGCTCTGAAAACGCCTGGCGTGGGTGGATGGAACGAGAGTCGCCGTTGGACACGAAGGATCTCGGTGCGCGGGCACAGGTGTCTCGAGAATCTCGTGACACGGCGATGCAGAGATTTCCAAGTCGATGGAAACTTTCTTCATATTTAGGAAACGCGATATTTAGGAAACTATATCTCTATCCAAAGTAGCTGTCTAGAGCTTGCCACGTGTCCTAGACTTGAAGTAGAATGCTGAAATTCCCCAAACTCGAGTGCTAAGAACTCTGCCAAAGGTGGATCGATCTCTTCTCCTCGATGCTTGAAAATATCCGAAAGAAACAAAATAGCGATAATTTAAAAAATAACGGTGAAGCATACCGCAAATCGAGCCTTTCGCTACCCCGTCTTCGAAACCTCAACGCCTGTCACTTGGTCCTGGACTTTTATCTGGAAAAAAGGGGCCCGCACAGACCGTGTACTTCCTTTCGGTCGGCGCAGAGAGGAAGGAAAAAAGGAAAAAGGGAAAAAAGAGGAAACCGAAACGCGAAACGAGTTTCTTCTGGCGCGCGGTGGTCGAAACGGTACCGGTGGATTTTTGCCGGTGGCGGATTACGAGGCAAGTCGCGATCCAGGAAGACCGTCAGAGGCGTCCCGATCGAAAGTGCTTCGTATGCCGGTCGCGGCCAAGCCCGTCGTCCAGTTTCCCGGTCTGGAAGATCGTGAAAGTGTAAGAAACTGCGCTGCAGATCCACCGCGCGCCGGTTATCGGGCGGGCATCGATAAAAATGCAAGGTGGCACGCGGCCTGGACCTTCACTGACTGTGCAAGCGGCACGGTGGGCGGACTAGCAACGACCAAGGCGACTGAACTGAACTGGACTGGCGAGATACAACGGGCCCCGTGCCGATTCCTTCAGGCGCCACGCAACGAAGGCTGCGCGGACCAACGGCCGGACCGTTTCCTCGCGTTTCCCGCCATCCAACTGCCACGCAATTGTCACCTGACGCCTCGACAGTCTGCCACTTTATGACTTTAACCCTAAACGTACCACGATCCAAATGGTGGTCCTTCGATTCTTTATTTAAAATTTCCCGCCCAACTTTGTCGCTTTGATTACCTGTCTTTGCGAGTTTTCTTTTAATATAGATGTAATAGATTTTTCAATATCTGCTCGTTTTCCGTATTTTTTAATTTTTTCTTATTTTATTCCTTCGTTTACCGGTCATTTGACATGTCATGATAGATTTAGCGTTAATGACTGGAGTTTCGAATCCAGATTTTTCATTTTCCTGCACTGTCAGAATTAATACTGAACTTACCAGTGTCCAAACAGTGGTTCTTCAATTCTTTATTTAAAATTTCCCACACAACTTTGTCACTTTGATTACCTGTCTTTGCGAGTTTTCTTTTAATATAGATGTAATAGATTTTTGAATATCTGCTCGTTTTCCGTATTTTTTAATTTTTTCTTATTTTATTCCTTCGTTTACCGATCATTTGACATGTCATAGTAGATTTAGCGTTGACGATTGGAACTTCGAATCTAGGTTTTTCATTTTTCTGCACTGTCAGAATTAATACTGAACTTACCAGTGACCAAATAGTGGTTCTTCAATTCTTTATTTAAAATTTCCCACCCAACTTTGTCAGTTTGATTACCTGTCTTTGCGAGTCTTCTTTTAGTATAGATGTAATAGATTTTTCAATATCTGCTCGTCTTCCATATTTTTTAATTTTTTCTTATTTTATTCCTTCGTTTACCGGTCATTTGACATATCATGGTAGATTTAACGTTGATGACTGGAATTTCGAATGCAGATTCTTCATTCTTCTGCACTGTCAGAATTAACGCTAACCTATCAGAGTCCAAATAGTGATTCTTCAATTTTTTATTTAAAATTTCCCACTCAACTGTGTCACTTTGGTCACCTGTCTTCAATATCTTTTCATCTTCCATATTTTTTAATTTTTTCTTATTTTATTCCTTCGTGTACTGGTTATTTGACTGATCATAGCAGATTTAGCATTGATAACTGGAGTAGTGTATCCAGATTTTTCACTTTCCTGCACTCTTGGAATTAACGCTAACCTATCAGAGTCCAAATGGTGATTTTCGAATCTTTTATTTAAAATTTTGCATTTAACGGTGTTACTTAGCTCACCTGTCTTTGCGATTTTTCTTTTAATACAGGTGTAATCCAGTTTTCAATATCTGCTCGTCTTCCATTTATTTAAATTTTTACTTATTTTAATTCTTCGTCTACCGGTTATTTAATCGGTAATGGTAGGTTTGGTGTCGACGACTGGAGTTGCGCTTCCAGATTTTTCATTTTTCCGCATTCTTAGAATTAACGCTGAACCGACCACGACTGACTAAATGGTCCATAGATAGAAAAAGGAAAGAATATTATGAAAATGGAGTAAGGGGCAACATCGAACAGTATATTATAAATGTATATTAACAGAAAATAATGCAGTCAAGTGTCAAGATTAAAACGGTAACATTGCGAATTTTAAATTAAATGTTTAAAAATAGTCATTTGAACTGTAGTACGATTAGCATCGATATTCCAAGATTAAAGAATTTTTTCAATTTAACGTTGATTAAAAATGATAAATCAATGGTTAAATTTCGAGATCGAGGCAAAATGTTGAATTTGCTATATACATTTATCATTTACATATCTTCGTAACTTGAAAGCTTTCTGAAATTTTTTAATAATTAAGTTAAGAACTTAACTTCAACTTAACTTTCTTAACTTCAAGTTAAGAACACTGTGAGATCAGTGATTCGAGTTGTTTGTATTTTCAGGGAAAATATTTTACTCGAGTGTTAGACGTTTTCCAAAGTACAAAGATCGTTAAAAAATCGGCGTTAGTTCGGTTTTCACTCAAGCTTTCGAATTGCAGATTACCGAGCATTGTAGAGATTAATGGACGTTTAAGGTTCGCTTGCAGGAAGTTGCAAAGTATAGCAGTCGTTTCGCCAGAGGCGGAAGGGATTCTTTAAAGCGAAGTGGTATGGTAATTAGGTCCGTGGACTTTGACAGAAAAGAATCGTATGCCGTGTAGCACTCGTATCTTCGTCAGGTTTAAAAAAGCGCATTGACGATCGTCCAAGTGTTGCAGTGATGAACGACGCAAGCAAGTGAAACGATTCGCGATGACTTAATTACGTAAAGTTAAGGAGAGTCGATTCCATTAAAGTCCCCTATCTAATCGCGTGGAATGGGGATGTTGCATGTATCGAATGTGTTTTCGCCGGCGAGAAACAGGTATTCAAAGTGGACGGAATTGAAAATAAACGCAGAGGAGGCGAACGCAACCGGTCCTTTTTCTAGGCGAGAAAAAAGCAGTAGGAAGTCCACGGTGTTACAGTTACTCGCGTGTATAATCTACCGATTATCCACCTGATCCCGAACGGACCATTGTATTCTCCCGGTCGAAATCTTCTCGACTACAATGAATTTCTACCGTCGACTTACCGTTAATGTACGCGAAACGCTATGAAAACCTGGCAAAAATCCGTGTCACGATGTCCACGTCGCCGTGACCACCGAACAGATACCTCTTACAAAACAATCTTCCATCCGTGATGAAACTAATTCTATTTCCGTGAAAGTATTACTCGAATCAGAATATATCCCCACTTTCACCTCAGAAAATTCTCGATATCCAAGATTTTTTAATTCCCATTTTACCCAAAATTCATGCAACGTTCGAATAAAATATTAAATCATGCAGCGATTAAAGTTTATTAAGATTTATTTGTTCGATTTATTTATTTAGATTTATTAATCATGGAAAATATTATTTTAAATTGCAAAAATCGTGTTTCATTGTATATGTCGTTTAGTTCTTTTAATCCGTCTAATAATTTTCTCCCAAATTACCTAGTTAAAAATTACGATGGTTTGATCAGTATTACTCGAATCAGAATATACATCCACTTTCACGTCGAAAAATTTTCTATATCCAACATTTTCTAATTCCCGTTTTACCCTAAAATTCGCGAAACGTTGGAATAAACTATTAAATCATGCAGTGATTAAATACAAAAATCGTCTTTCAATTTATAAATTGTTTAGTTATTTTAATTCGTCTGCTAATTTTCTTCCAAATTATCTAATTAAAAATTACGATGGTTTGATCAGTATTACTCGAATCAGAATATACCCTCATTTTCACCACGGAAAATTTTCGATATCCAAGATTTTTTAATTCCCATTTTACCCAAAATTCGTAGAACGTTGGAATAAAATATTAAAATATGCAGGGATTAAATGCAAAAATCGTCTTCCATTTTATATATCCGTTTAATAATTTTCTCTCAAATTATCTAGTTAAAAATTACAATGATCTGATCATTTTTCTCCCCCAAATTCGATCAACTCTCCTCGAGCTGGAGGAACAACGTCGATTATGCTGGTAAAAATATTCATTCGAAAACAACTTACTTTTATCGCTCGTATCTCTGAAACGACATTTATTGCGCAACAGCCTCGTAACATCTATTTACCGAGATCGCGTCAAGCACTCGTCGAGTGCTCGCGGTACTATCGTATTCCGAATTCGTATTTATAGTCTGGCGAGCAACCTCCGTTGCGCGATTATTTCCCGACACCTGGTACGCGCGTATCCATACTCTTTCCTCCTTTTTTTCTCCGGCCAACGATATCTACGGCCGTTATGAAAATTACTGGTACGGCGTAGCCCACGCAGCGCGCGATATGAGTAACGCGGAACGCTCGATACGGATTGGAATATCGCGGGCCCCGCGCGCGGCACCGTTTCTGCACGCAACGGATCGCGGTCCGTTTCCTCCACCAGCTTTGCAACTTTTCTATCTTCACGCACGATCGTCGCATCTGTGCCGGCGTTCCGCCGCGGAATACAACCACGTATCTGCCGAGAAGAAACCAACAGCTCTCCTCGCTCTGTGCTCTATCTGCACGCGCGAGCGTCTCGTTTCGAGAGATTGCCGATTAGAAATCGGCTCTTCCATTTCTGATTGAATTTTCGAATCTTTCTGACCTACTGTGGGGGACTTGGTCCATGACGATTTTTGTCTTATGAATTCCTTTTCTAAATTTTGATTTACGGTAATTGGAGATAGATTGACGATTCAATGTCGCCATGTTGAATAGAAATTAGAGTAATTGGGCAAACTGGATACCGTGAGGTAATGAAATGTATGATAATAACTGGGATAATTATTGTTAAAGGGGTTATTACGGAAGGAATAGTAGTCAGTGGAAAACTGTGGAAAAATTGTGTAGATCTTTATTGAACGGGCGAATGGTTAGAACTGGCATGTTTAGGGCCTCGCAGGTCAAAAGTCGTCTTCAGAAGACTGGTGACAAAAGACAGAACATTGGGGGAAGGGATCGCCCCCACGTCGTTGGAATGTAGAGTTTGCTTCACTATTGAATTTTACCATGACAATTATGATCCATGTCATCATTTGTTAAATTAATCTTGCTTTCGCGAATTAAGGATGAAGTCTAATAATTCGTTTATTTGGTTCTTTCATTAGGGATGCAGAAGTTGAAATCAAGAGTTCTTCTCGCTCTGTGCTCTATTTGGACGTGTGAGCTTCTCTTTTCGAGAGATTGCCGATTAGAAATCGACTTCTCGATTTCTGATTGAATTTTCGAATTTTTCTAACCTGCTATGGACGACGTGGTCCATGACGATTTCTGTCTGCTGAATTTCTTTCTAAATTTTGATTTACTGCAATTGGAGATAGATTGGCGATTTCAATGTCGCCATGTTGAATCGAAATTAGAGTAATTGAGATAGTATACTCTAGTGTAGTGTAGTACACTCTTATTCCAAGAGTAGATACAGTAAGGTAATGAAATGTATGATAATAAATGTGATAATTATAATCCACGTTGTCATTTGTTAAATTAATCTTGCTTTCGCAAATTAGGGATAAGGCTTAATAATTTCATGAGGGATGCTCTATTTGCGGACTAGCGAAGATGTAGATGAGATTTGAAGGTCGCCTCGATTCTTTTTTAATGGAACGGTAGAGTTTTCCATTACCGCGAGCATAGTGATTGTTTAGACGATTTTAACGAGCTATAATGAAAGGTCGTTCAAGGCGAACTCGCATAGCGTCCACGTTGTAACGTGCTCGTTGTCGTTTCGTGCAATTGCGCGATGCTTCTGTATCTCCGCGAGCATACTCTCTAACGCAGTTTAGTGTCTTTACTCCCGGCTGAGGCTCCTCGAAGTACCTCGAGGAGCTGGTCCCATCTTCGACGTTGAATCCGCTCGGAAAAAGCGAAGATAGCAACCCGACATTATCTCCACGCCACTCGTCAAGCCACGCGCTCTCTATCGAATATTCCTCGAATACTCCTAGAACGTTCCCCGAACGAGGTTTGAGAAAACGAGAAACTCGAGGGAGGTAATCTAAAAGTTTTCGCAGATCCAGCTGTACGCCCCTTATTGGTTTCGAATTTCGCGGGCTCGTAAATGCCCCCCTGGGTCGTAAAAGATTTTTGCCCTCGGCGAAAAACTCGTGGACACTTGTAAAAGTAATACTACGCTACTTTCCCGGTACTGAATACCATTTTTCCGCTATTGTTATTACTCAATTACTATTCCTCCTTACATCGTCGACTCATTAACCGGCCCGAGGAGCAAAAAGGGACTCCCGTTTACCCTCGTCATCCGCGGGAACGGAGAAGAAGAAACCTCAATTACACACCGATCTATAACACACGCGTCGCGTACCTGTAAATGTTTACAAGGAAACGAGCAAGGAAATCGCTGCCGGTCACTTCCATCCTCCCCATTATCCTCGTTCCTGGTTTTATAGACACCTTGTACGCGTTTCGGTTCACCTTGAGCCCGTGAAAAGGGAGAAATTCGCGTCTGGAGCGCGTTCCGTGACGCTTCTCGCGGTTTCGAGAGACTTCCACTTCTGCCTGGCAGAGCAAAAAGTCAATATTAATTTCCGGTAGCCCCGCCGGATTTGTCATAGTTCCACCTCCGGTCACGAACGCCTCGTAAACGCCCCTCCTGGTCTCATCGGAGCTCGATAAATGGGTGACTGGACCAGCCGTTACTGAGCAATATCGTTGCTTCGATCTACGATTGACTTTGTAATTGTTCGTATTGGCTGATCGATTCGCTTCCAAACGTTTGCTGCCTTTTCCTCGTTCCACGATGTTTCACGACGTTTCACGACGTTTCACGACGCCTCGCCATGTTTGAACGAGCTACGCTTCGCTTTACTGCTCGATCCGAACCGAGCTTCGGATCGAGATGGAAGAACTCCAAGTGTGTGGCACTTACGTTTGGAGTATGCGGTGGTTGGAAAATAACCGCGATCTCGATCCGATGGGGAGGAGCGATCGAGATCGAGAGACTAACCGAGCGTATCTAGTTACGGTGGTTATTGTTCCATTAGGCGGAACTCGTTCCTTAGTAGGCAAACGCTAAGTGACATGTCAGCAACGACGTTGGTTTTGCTAATTTGACTTTCGCTCGCACCCGTGTTACGTGCCTGTTTAACGGGTTATTAATCCGCCTCGATCGCACCGACATACTCGCGTTACGCCTTTCGCGAGGAAAATTCGCGTGGTTAATTTGGCGGCTGCTCGGTGGATCTAGCGAGAAGTCGAGAACACGGGATACAGATACCTTGGGGAGAAAAATTGCCGCATATTTCTAGTCCCGATCACTGACAACATTCGCGCCAAGCTATACCAACTTGTAGTCTGTCGATACGAATAACGAACGACCAAAGACGAACCAACGTAGGGAAATTATTCCTAATTACTATTCTAATCTAGCGGGATACAGATACCGTAAGAAGAAAAATTGCCGTATATTTCTAATCCCGATCACTGACAACATTCGCGCGGAGGTATACCAAGTTGTAGTCTGTCGATAGGAATAACGAATGGCCAAAGACGTATGGAGATTATTCCTAATTATTGCGAATACTCACGGTCGATCATCGATCAACAGGTTTTAGCGTAACTCGATCTATCCTTCGTGGCAAACGACACGCGGAACGATTAGCCAGAGGAACCGGCAGATGAAGCCGATTCACCGTTCCATGGCGAGGATCCTCTGACTGATCGTCTAAATCCCAAAAACGATGACAATCCGAACGAGTTCGACCAGTCTCCGCCCTTCCGTGTACTTAGAAAGCCATTACTCAAGAAATTCCAAGCCGTCCGGCAAATTCAACCGGTCCACCATGGAGATCCCTATCCGTGAGCCGCTACCGTACACCCCTCTTCCCCGACCCACGTCCAGGGAAAAAGATCAAGCGGAATCGAGTTCTCGATGAAGATAGAAACTGTTCGGGGTCAAGGAATCGGCAGATGAACCAGCAGATAATCATGGAACCGGCGTTTATGTAGAATGTAGATGTAATCACCGGCTCGCAGGACTCGGAGAGGAGAGGCTGGACGCAACCGGGCCTCTGTCCTCCTCCCTCTAACCCCGCGGAACGAGAGGCCAGATGCTGGCCCGTTGATCCCTCCAACGTCGGTGGGATGCACCTTGGTACCTGTTACCTGCTACCTAGCGTTGCACGATGGGGACGAGACCGAAGGGAGCCACTCGGGATTAGACCGAGTGTGCCACGTGCCACGGCTTCCACAGGTGGCTCTTTAAAACTCACTTATCCGCCTCCTTCCTCTCGTCACTCCCTCGCACGCGTCTCCGCGCGAGCCAGCGCGCGTTTCGCCGCAGGAAAACCGGAATCGGAAGCGCGACCACCGGTAGCAGCTGGTCAAAGGATCGAAGGATCGACGTTCACGCGTCTGGCTAGGCATTTCGGTTGTCCGGGGTACCCAGGTCTCTCTGGGGTTCTACAGGGTTTCACGTTGGCGAGGTTGCAGAGATTTGACGCAAATTTTAGGGCATACAGGGTACAGGTAAAATGGAGGTCAAGAATGGAAATGGTTCAGAGGCCTCGTAATCGACGGAGTCCAGTTAATCGGTATCGCGCATATGCAAAATAATTAATATCGCAGGTGGTATGTACGAAGTTGGAAATCGGTGGAACGCGAATCGGTGACTCACAGGTGGTCTATTTGATTCGAAAATTTTAAAGGAATCGGCCACAGCGCGATAGAAATCTGTTGAATAAATTCGCGGGAAATAGGGAAAAAAGGTGGATGGAAAAATCCGTCGATCCAATTTATCCTTTTCCACGGAGCACATACTGGCCGGGCTTCTGAACGCGCGGGCTATTAGAATTCCAGAAAAACGCCGCGAAATCGGCGTCGGTTTAAACAGGTTCCCCAGAAACTCCTGGCCAGCGTTTTTACGTAACGGAAAAATCGACGAGAAACCTAATTATGCGGAATGCAATCGCGAGTTCACGAGTCGGTCGACGAACCGCGATCGCGTTCCGAGCGAAACGATCGATGAAACGATCGTCGATCCACGGAGCTCGCACGAACAGTGGCAAACGGTGCTTCGCCTTTCGGATTCGCGATCGGATAGCAAGGTGATAAGGCTGGCGCTTCGCTGAGACCCGCGCGATTAGCCGTCCGATTTGTTTTACGATCGGCTGCATAAAGTCACCGATTATCCGTCGGCTCCCAGCGTTCCGCGATGAAATCTCGCGCGTTTTACGCAGACGAGACGCGGAGGTCTTCGCTTCGGAAAGGAAAACCGGAATCGGAGGAACCGATCGACCGGCTGAGAAATTCCGGGGAACGCGAGAAGGGACCCCTGCGTGGCGATAGCGATTGCGCGCCGTTTTATCGTGCACCGTTACGCGTCGTTGTGCAATCGAAAGTCCTGTACAGATGCTGCGTCAGTTTAGGTTCGGCTGTATACTCGAGAGTTTATTCCGTTCGCAGGCGTGTCACGGTAGCGCCGGTCTCTTCGTGGAACTTAACGTTACGAGTCGTTTTATAGAGATCGTGAAACTCGGTCGGTCTTGCTTTGTCGAGAATCGGTATCAGGTGTTGCTCGCTGTCCGCAGGTGCGAAGTCGCCGGTGCTGGTGTTTCTCGTTTGATGGAATCGAGTCGCGTGGGTGGAAATTGAAATTGGTCGAGGCGAATAGCCTGGTACTTCGGGGTACGAGATGACATTACGAATTCTGTCACAACTTATTTATTCCGTAAAACCGACTGCTAATTTTCACACGACGTTGCACGTTCCTGGATAATTTTATTTCACCGAACGTAAAGTACCCGTACCTATTACCGACGGGAAAGACGACACCCATAGATGCTAGTCGATGAATCCGAGAAGCTAATAAGTTCTCCATTCGCGTATTCGAAATATGTCCGATAAATACTCCGTGCATACGAGACTACGACACGGACCATCTGCGGGTCGGCCTGTATCTGGCCGTTGCATCGACGGAACGAGGCACTCCATCCTCGATGCAGCTCTCCGGGGACCCGATGGTGCAAGAAGGGCCGTGAGCGGCACGTGCCACAGGTGGCTCATCCGGAGGCGGCGATTCGCGAAACCGGCGCGTCTTTTCCCTTTTAGCCGGTCCACCGGCTTGACAGGAAGCCGTGGAACCGGAATCGGGCCCGATCCGTGCCACGTCGCGACAGACGACGCGAACGCACTTACGTTACGTATCTCTCACGTGGGCCGCTGCCTCTCTCGCCATGCTCCAGTAGGCTCGCGGATTTTTGTTCATTAACAGGACACCACGCGCCGCAAGATTGTCGACCGCCCGAGCCGGGATCGGCGTACAGCGCGCGATAACGATGCTCGGGATTTACGAGCCGATCCGTGATAAACCGTGAAACTGCTGGATTCGTCCGCGATGTATCGCTTCCACGCTGGACCCCTGATTTATGATCGTTTTCGGTTGTCGGAGTTCGAAGGTGGCGTGCGCTCGAAGAAGCTGTTCCGCTTTCGATGGGACATCGCGGAGATTTAGAGGGTGTGGGTCGTCCGGGGAAGGTTAATTGATTTAGTGCGTCGAGGTGTAGGTGCTCCGGAGGCTGGATCACGAGTCCAGCGACGACTGGATGTCGTTGCTCCGGGTTAGCACGCGCGGAGGATCGGTAGACTGTCGAGTTCGGTGTTTCTCGATATTAATGGCCGCGCGAAACGTAGGTATTTATCGATAAATTGTAGAAAAAGATTACGACAGTATTGCCTGTTTTGCTCTTCTTTTTGCAGCAATAAAATTCGATATCTCTCTTATCGGCTCGTTACCATTTAATCGCCAATAACTATCAATTCGGAGACAAAAACCGTGGATTGAAACGTGGACCACGATTTAGCGCTTTAGAATTCGAGACACGAGGGTCCTGACAAGGTTGCGCGGTGCCAACGCTCCTGAGTTTTATCGTCGAGTCTTGCGGCAAAACTGGTCGAGATTGAATTTCAAAAGAGTAGTCTGTCATGAAAATGGTTCTTAACGAAAGGAGGGAAAACGTGTTTACAAAGTTCGATAACGAGAGCCGATAATTATCGAAAGCGTTAAAACTTGTTACCCGTAACCTGTAACAAATCTCCGAATCTTTTATCTTTCACCTCGAAGAGTGCCAGCGCCGATTCGAGATCACTTTACACCGGACACTGTACCTCGTATTAATGTAGATATATGCGTTTGCGAATTGCTCGTGTACCTGCACCACGTGCGTCGTCGCGGTGGCCAAGTACGGGTAATGGGGTTAATGAGCAGCCGCGGTGATCTTTTTGTTGGATGAAAACTCGATCGAGCGTCGATGCTAATCCCTCGCGCGCTCGTAGATCGCGATCGACGAGCAGGCTACGCCTCGGCTGAATATTCATGCGGGCCATTGACAGCCGCGCGACCATTGTCACCTACTATCTGCCTACGAATTCGTTGACAGCTGTCTGACAGTAGCTCTGTAACGGCGTCGTTCTCACCCTCACCGATACATGGATTTCTACTTGAAAAGGGTCGAGGATTTCGTTGCAAAAATCTCTTGTTTCTTATATATACAGTTTCCAAACTGTGCTAGGTATCCCCCATCTAAGGCAGGACCTGCTATGTTGCCCCACTTAAAACTAAAAGCTGTATAGTGTTCGTGCTTTTCTATACTTAGACAAACACGCATTCTAATATAAGATAGTTCTTAGGTTTATATTATCCTATAGCGATAAGCACGGTGGATTAATACATTAAATGCCACTCCGGTCCTTAAGGACCAGTTCAGACTAGGACCAAAGGTGCTAACTTTTGATGTTAAATTCTTTGCCATCTTTGGACCTAACATTTGGGAATTCTTGTTATAATAATTGTTACAGCATCTTCGAGTTTTATGAACATTTCGCTCACCTCCAGTGAGCACTTAACGCATTAAGTTTGATTTTAGGTCGCGAATGCTTCACGCTGGAGCCATCCACCTCATAATCTAAGCTTCCATTTGTAACCTTTTGTACGTTTTGGTTCTCTTTTATGCGTATATTGTATCTATCGTAGTTTTTGATGCATTAAACGTGTTAGATTGGCCTGCTAGGTAGCCATACTGATAAGTCCACTAGCAGGCCCAGGACGAAATGCAACTTTTGTACGTTTCGGTTCTCTTTTATGCGTATATTGTATCTATCGTAGTTTTTGATGCATTAAACGTATGTTAGATTGGCCTGCTAGGTAGCCATACTGATAAGTCCACTAGCAGGCCCAGGACGAAATGCATCCCTACATCGAAGATACCTGCAATCAGATGACTTCAACAACCGCGGGGGATGAGCCTACAGCTCCAACTCTCGAAATCCCTGAATCATTCGTCAGAACCAATGTCAATGCGCCTCTGTCATGTTATATTTAAATCGAAGATCCTTAAATGACAGTCTTCGACCTAGAATTCAACTTTCCCACCCCTAAAGAAGCCTCTCGATCTTTCTCCCTTTGCTGAGCAGAAGCCTGAAACGCGTCACTGGAATCACGGAGCGTAAAGGCAGCAGGCGAGTACCCCTCGAATTTCCAGAAGGAAGATCGGCGATCATAGCGCGCTTACGTAAACGGTAAATAGTCGAAGGCGATGTTGGCAGCTTAACTAGTCAGCCACCGGATAGCGACCGGTAGCCGGCGGAACGCTACCTTTCTTCCTGCTCATCTTTCTTCGCCGGCAGCCGATCCTCTCCTTGACTGGCGGTAATGGCGGTGCTCTCGGCGCTTAACAACGCGTGACAATATGCATCGAGAAATTGCCCGAGCACCCTGAACGTTTCACAATGGACCCGGCCTTCTCCGTTCACGGTATACGCGAACGTGGAAACACGCTGGAACCGATCCCTCCTGCCTCAACAGAGCAGTCGAAAGGGGGTCCGTGGCGAGTCTCACGCGAAAACGCCTATACATTATGCAACTGGTCGGGTCCATAAACGAAACGTCCGGCGTTCGGTATCGGAGATGGGATCCTTGGAAATGGGAAAGGATTCATCACACGTTAGCCGGTTCGATCGTAAAGCCGGAAATCGGGCATCGGTTAATGCGGCCATCTTTCCCGCGGAGACCTCCGCCGGCCGGGTCGATCTGTTTTTAATATTGTTTATGGCGGTGCGGAATACTACGCGTACAGGTATCTGGCTGTTCTCGTTGGCTGGTCAGGCTGGTATGCGGTGCTTCTCGTTTCTTACGAAAGGAATTCGAGGGTTTATTAAGTACGTTGAATATCCCAGTGCTCTCCCCCTCTCTACGAGGAATTCTTTCGCTTTACGACGCGTTGCGAAGGGAAGCTGGTTTCTAACCGATAGCACGAGGTTAAATCCTCGCCGTGTAATACAATTAGCTGTTTCGCTGGTTGTAATTGCACGGGATCCTAACACGCCTGTACCGATAAACCGAGAGATACCGGGAACCTAACGAAGCCACCCCAATTAGCTCGGGCAGAGGTCCTCGGGCATGCTCGCGACGCGATGCTTTCCGCGACAATCTTCCCATATAATCGATATGATCCACGTGGATCTGGAAGATCCCCCAAAGTCCTCGCCATCTCGTTAGCTCCTATCCTCTGGCTTGACATCCGCGTAACGATCCGTGCCTCGTTTTCCCTTCTGTCTTTCCTTCGTCTTCCTCATCCACGGTCCTCGGATGGCTGTTCCCGATCCTCCTCGGAAAATTCATCGACGTGTGCGACCGAATCGTTCCACGGAAGAACCCATGCCCGATGCCAGCGCTGGGAGCTCGCCATAACCTCCACCGGGATAGTGACCACACGCGGGGCTTCT
>NW_016910196.1:783030-803312 GCF_001483705.2 Eufriesea mexicana
TACGCAAACACTCGATTCCCGAGTTCGTAGCTCGTTGCAGTACCGAGGAGTTGCCGGCCCGACAGTTAGAGGCTCGCTGTCTAAAGAGAGGGGCTAGTTAGCGAGGCGCGCGGCCGTTCGGGGCTGCCATAAACAATGGTTTTAGCGAGTGCGTATACACACAGCGGACTCCCACGGTTCGCAAGAGGGAACGGGAACGTCTCCGAGAGCGAACGAGCCTGGTCTTTACGCGCACTTTGCCCGTCCGCCGTTCACCCACTTTGCTTTAGTTAAGGCCGTTTCGAGCGTTCCTAGATACTCCTCTCTCTCGCGGCGTCCAACGATCGTCTGGCTTTTACCCGACGTTTACTCGGCGTTCTAGCTACATTCCAGCCTCCATTAGGCGACCAGCACGAGCCCCCCTGTTTCCGAACAGCGCCGCGGACCAGAAGGTTACCCGATTGCCTACCAGCTAAACAATCATCCTCTCTCGTCCTCATTTCCGATAAGTTCCTGGCCTTTTTGCGCTAACCCCCGAGCCAGCTCTGCAGTTTCTTGCCCCGCGGCGGGAAGCCGTGTCGTTCCCTCCCTCCCCAACCCCCTTCTCGCTCGTTTTTTCGGCGCGGAAACGACGCAGATGATCGTCGGTTTTCTGAGGTTTAGAGAGGCATAGAATGGCCAGCTTCGGGGAGTTTCTATTTCTCTGAGCTTCGGATGGGTGTTGCCGCGTTCTCTCGGTTCGCTTTCTGACCGGAACTCGCAAATAAAATGGGCGTGATCCTCGAGATATCCGACGTCGCGTAGACGCGTGTAACTCGCTTTTTACTCGCTTTTTACTCGCCATACGTCCCTGTCATTCCATTCCGAGTATCGAAGCTTGTAATTTCCAGAAATATACCTTTTCCCCGAGTTCCGTGTTAGCAAGGACAGAGTTTCCACGCGGTAGTCGAAAGCGAGCTTAAATCTAAACGTTAAGAGATAATTTCACGTTCAATTAACGGAAACAGGTAGCAAAGATCTACCAGTTTCGCGACCATCTTACGAGCGCGAAAAATGGCGGAGCACGGGTGCTGCCGCGAATTTCACGGCTGACCGGCGAACCTCGAATGACAATTGGCCAGGCCGGGGTTGCCAGCCCGAGAACACTTTACGCCATTCTTCCCCGGCATTCCCGGCCCTGGGAACGGCAGATAATCTCGTTTTTATTGCCCCTGATTCTACCGTACGTTTATTAATACGCTGCCAGGCTATCGCTGCCCTAAGAATCCCAGGTTTCCGCGAAGCGTCTCTTTTAAAGCAAACACGCGGATTATTTTCCGCCATCAGCTACCTCTGTTCGCCGCAGAAGCGTAGCACGGCTGCTTGTCGGCCACTATTCGCAACGGCCTAGAAAAGTAGCGTAAACAAACCGTGCCTTTCACTGTTGTGTCTTCGAAGTGCGAAGAAACACACGCTCGATGAAATAGCCACGATGTAATAAAACGGCGACGACAATTTGGCGCATCGAAATCAAGAGTGAATTCTAGCCAGTCGAGTCTACCTGCGCAGTCCATCTTCCGCGTACTCTACTTTCCTCTCAGTGACACGAATCTCGCTACTGCGTTGCAGGAATAGCGCGATTTGAGGAAGAGATACCGAATTCACGCGTACCATGGTACTATACTAGGTACTACATGTACCTAGAAAAGAATAAATTCGAGTTAGGGTACAGATCTCGAAGTGCATCACGGGAGAAAGAGGTACCTTTCCGAAAAGTGCATGCAGAGGATTACGCGATTCGTCGCACTGTACCTGAAAATTAATATTCACCGAGCGGAACTTGGCTCTTTGCACACGGAGGGAATGTGGACCTGATCGAGTACAGGGTAACAGATGCACGATCTCTGACACGATCGTAAAAATAGAACACGCGAATTTTCGTTATTCATTCGCAGCATGGCGTTCACTAATAGAATCGTATCGTAACATGTATCGAGGAGAGTAATCAGGAGGAACAATAGGACGATGAAGCATTGGCGTTGACGTAAAAGAATTGTTAACCCTCTGACTACGACAGACTTTAAAACGTATTGCACCAGTCGTACCATACGATAGGAATCCATTCGCGATGTACACCAAATACGGTGAAACCTTTTGTCAGCCAAAATACTGTACTCCGCATATTAAAATGACATTATTTATTCCTTCATATTTTGTAGCAAATTGTTAACTGTACATACTTAGAATTTAACAGCCAAAGAAGCTTTCGAGCGCCTTTAGGCGCCCACAGTATCACAAGTGGAAGATTTCTAAGCACCTTTAGGCGTTCAAAGGGTTAAAGAGATATTCGGTGTAATTTATCATACCACCGCGTGAAAAATACAGATTTCAAGAGCATCGAAGATGAAGCTTGCCCCCGTATCATCCTAAATGTTAATACTGCCGAGTAATATACCGCGTGTGCATTGAAACTGGACATTTAATCGAGCATTAAAACTAATTTTCCAATCTGCCGGTTGTTCTCCAATCGAACGACCACCAACGAAACGAAAAATTCAATTTACCCGCTGAAACAATCGAATCATCTTTGCTAACGCGAGGCTGGCTGCAGCGGGTCGGTGGCAAGAAAAGCAATTCTACCGGTGGAACCGAAATCGGAGGCTAAGCGACGGTCGCGGCATCTAGGTCGGCGATCCGGGCGGAGTATCGGCCGAAACGACGCCTCCATTCATCCTTTCATTCATCCGGGAATCAGCGGTGGCTAGCGGGCCCCGCGGCGGCGGCCTTCTCGGCCGTAATAAGCAAAAAAGCAGAGGCCTGCCGGGCCATTACGCGGAGAAGAGCGAGGAAATCGTCGACCGCGGGCGTAAAAAGCGTGGCAAAGCCGATTTCAGCGCGGTTCGACCGCCGCCGCTTCATTTTTCTGCCACTATCCCGCAACGCCCGCGACCATGCTAGACGCGGCCGCCATTGTCTACGCTATTCTTGCGCGGGAAACACGCAAGAATCGTCGATCGAAACTGTGTTACCATTTTCTTGAAAGGGACCGTGCACCTGCGGCGCGACTAACCGACGCGGAGAAAGAAAACGCGGTAGGGAGTAGATTTTTCATGGGGCGGAGAGGCGAGGAGAAATCCTCGAGTTCTTGCCTTTCGGGGCTTTGTTGCTCCGTGATTTGTATGGCCGAGCAATTGGGATACTTGAATCGCGGAGGAAAATGTTTCTCTCTATGGTCTATCTCGAACAGACACCATCATTTTTAGAGAAATCGAGGTGCTTTGACATTCTAATACTAATATTAGGGTAATAACAATGGTCCTCGAATGATGAGGGACGAATAAATATTTCTCGCAGGATCAGCTGTCTAGACAGGGTCACGGTAATCGCAAGAATCGCAGGAATAATAGATATATCGATAAAAAGTACTCACCAGTGTAGAAAAGTCCTCATCACGGTGACACAGGATGTTCCTCCCAAGGCCGTAGCACTTCTTCGGAACGTAGCACTAAAACGCAAATTACCAACGTTAGAATCGCGCATCTGACCCGTTTAAAAGTTTATAAACGACAAATTCGGGAGACAATGAACCCGAAGAACGATTTATTCCGCGCCCTCTGTTTCTCATGAAAATTTACTGCTGTTTTTCATACATAGATGGAGATCTCTACAGGATTTCACGTTGAATATGTTATAGAAGGAGACGAGGGGTTGAACAGACGCCTCGTCCAGATCGACGGGGTGTTGTCAGAGGCGGAGGAGGGTGGCGGAAGACGAGGGTCGGAAGGAGGGTGGCGTGCTATGATCAGCATGGAGCTTCCGGCACACACGACGCAGCATGGTGCTCTTCACCTGGGGGTCGGGGTCGGGGTCAACCCAGGTGACCCAGCCGGAAGTGCTCTGACCGCCATTCATCCGCATCCTCAGGATCCCCTGGCCCTCCACCACCATAATCACGGAGCTGCAACACCCGGAGGTATGCACGAGGACTCCAAGAAAAAACGTATGTTTCTTCTTTCGAATCCATTTTCCTCACATTTTACCTAGGATAACGCGACGCAGGAAAGAGTCGAATTTTATTTCAAATTTCAACAAATTTCAAAACGTATTCAATCTTTCAGTGGAATTTTATCATAGACGAAGACACTTTCCTGCGAGTCTAGTTTTAATTAATTTTAATCCCGAATTCGTTCCTCGTCCAAATATTCCTCGTCGCGACGAATTCTTCCCTTCTTCGGCTACTCGATATTCAAAGAATTCGCGTTCGTGACAGTATCGTTCGTCGATTGCCAGGACAAACGAGATTCGGCGCGACGTGAAAGCCGCGAGGTTAATGTTTCATCACGGTAATTGGTCTTCTTCTTGTCCGCGTTGTCGAGTCGACGTCCACCCCATAAAAACGAGCCACGGGTGATGCCGACACTTGTATACTGGTTCTTCGCCTGCCTCCGTGTATCAGCACGCTTCTGGACATTCCTCGCATTCCTTCCCCTCCGTCATCTTCTTTCTTATACCGCGAAGCAATGTAAATTTGTTTTGCTCCGTCCCTCCGCTTCGATTATTTTATCCCATTTACGCTACGCCTTTATCCAACAACTTCCCTGCCTATGGATAACTTCAAATTTGCAATCGAGCCGAATCTTTGGTACCTTCGATTAATTTTAATTTCTCAATAGGCGACCGATTCCTTTGGTCCCCGATCAGACTCCCAAATTTACCATTCCACGCTACGAAATAAATATAATACCCCTATTTCTCGCAACCCTTTCGCATCTCACAATTCCAAAGAATTACGTACAATTAAATTTCAAAACTCCCGCGTTACTTTCGACGCAGTGTCATTTCGAAAATTAGTGCCCAACGCGTACGTTTTAATTTATAAATGATTTAGGACGAAAAAGATATTTCGTAAATTTTTCCCAGTCGATTCGAAAGCAGACTTCACCGATTCACCCCGAAAGAGAAAAACCATTTACCCCTGAACAAGATCCCAATGGAGATGAAGAGTTTCGATGGTTTTCGAAGTGTCAGGGAAGGCTGCTGCGCGGACCAGGAATAGCACACCGCGATGCTTGGTCCGCAGGTTTTTCCTTTCGATCGACGTAGCGACAGCTAATAACGCGGTCATATTTTTCGCTTGATCCCGAGCCGATAGGAATGTTGTACCCGGCAAAAAGCACGGGGCACGTGCTTGGCGGAAAGCCGCGATAAATCTTCGTCCGGCCTGCTCATCCAGCACGATCTCGAGCGATGACGGTGCACCGTGTTCGCTGAGTCAACTTGGAATTCAGGAATACGTTCGATCGTGCCGCGGGAATAACTCTTTCCGCAGAAAATCGACCTTGTTTCCAGTTTACGTGGCGAGTCGCGGCAGCGTGCACGGGTCGAGCGGAATAAGAGGAGGAGATTTTACGATCGACGTTATACGTCTTCACGGAAGACGAATGGGTCCACTTTCGGACGCGATTTATTTGTCAATTAGCCCGATACCGCAGATGATTTACGGGGCAATTGTCCCGCTCTATAGAGGGCTCTGAATCGTCTGTCGGGGAAAATTGGCGCGTTCGGGTTTATGGATTTATTAATTTCGCGCGAGGGAAAGGGGAAAGGTTTCATTCGAGTTTCTGTTCCTGACGGGGTCCAAGGACTCCACGGAGCCTGTAATTTCCAAAGCGGCAGTCGTAATTTTGGCTGAAGGAATATCTCTGTTTATATCGTTTATATCGGTCGCGGAATTGAACCAGAGCTTGCATCGCTGTTTCTCGCGAGGAGCAAATGAGAGGAATATTTTGTATATTTATTTAATCATAATTCTCTTGCCTTGCGGTTTAAGGATGGCTTCCAGCTGTCTTACAATCTGTCTATGTATATTTATATGCAGTTACTGACAAAAGTTAAGAAACAACGTCATCACTTGGGAATTTCAGTATATTCTTTCAGTATATTCTCTATCTTCTATGATGCATAGGTTGAAACTAAGAATAGCATAATAAAATATATATGTTCGAAAAAGAACTCATTGTTTACTGATGAATGGAATCTTATCTTCTTATGCCATTTTTAAACAGAGAATATACCCAAATTACCAAAAGATTGCATTGTTTCTTAACTTTTGTCGGTAAGCGTACACATATACTATCCATGTTATTTCTACCATGTATATTTACTTCTTTCTTTGGTTTTCCTTTGGTTTCTCTATTGCCCTACATTCGGCGTGCTCTTCCTTTTCTTCAGGATTCTCTCGAGACCTTCAACCCCTTTTCTTTTTCGTCCAAAAATTCCCCCATTGACAAGTCTCCTCTGGTATAGGATCATTCCCTCTGTACATGATTCGTGCTTTCCTCTTGCTGCCCATAGTCTACGTATCCTTTCTTCTTGCTCCTCCCAATGAGAGGAATAATTAAAAATATGGGAAGTAAATATCTCTTTTCCGAAATATTTAATCCACTACCGGTCGAATCGCTTTCCTCGCATCCCCATATAGGATTTCTCGCGTTCCCGAGCGGGAACACTGGTTCCCTCGAAATCTCTTCGTTAAAGCGTAATGACACGCCGGTAACGTGAAGGCCCCTGTTATCCAGAGCTGCTTATCCTCGCATCGATATCGGCTTAATTGAATCTTATCCTCGCGGGACATCGAGCCGGGCGATACGTGCCGATCCTTCGTCAAAGACCGCCAGAACAAGAGCCGCGTGAAAGGCCTCCTTGTTCCGTACGGAACAATCGAGTTAGCTGGAGTTGCCGGCAGTTCCACGGCAACGATCTTTTCGAGCACACGTACACCTATACACGGTGTGCTTGTCGTGCCTGGTTCACCTACTTCGCCACGAAAAATTCGTTCGATAACGCGTGACTCATGGGAATAGCCATCCACGGCCAGCTAGGGATTCAGGTACTTCGGCGCAGTGAAACGAGCGCCAATCACCGTCCATTTTTCATTTCTTAAAGATTTAGGCTGGGTCCTAAATGTTTTGGCAAGATCAATCTTTTTGAGAAATATAAAATATCACGCCTCGATACTGTAATTTCTTCTCGATCTCTTTATCGAAAATAGAAGAGTTACACAGGATCCATCGGAAATGGTAATTTTCTTCTAAGAAACACAGTTGAGTTGGAAATTTCTATAACTCCTGCGCTGATATTTCTTCTTTTAACCCCCCATCGCAAATTCGAAAAGAAAATCCTAATTAAACATCGCGTACTACTATATTGACACCGTATACTCCATCTGTCGATACCGATACTATCGATATTCGGGGACTCCGTTTATTCCCCAAGTCTCCGCTGCGAGTTGAATTAAACCAAATTTGCACTGATTTAAAATCACCGATTACCATTCTATCGCTTCCCACTGGATCCTTTCCCACGCGGGAGTGCAAGATTAATCGGAAGGAAAAAAGTCGGCCGCGTAGGACAGTGGGTTCTGCGAAAGCACCCTGTATAAGCGCGCGAACGCGGCACAAAGGGCCCGGTGAAGCGGTAGTTCTCCGGAACCAGCCGTCGCGCGGTGGACTCTCGTCGTGGTGGAGTCGCGTACACGTATATAGTCGTTCCGGACGCTGAAGAGAGTGGCGCTGGTTAAGGAAGATGAAAGGCTGCCGCCGTGGCAGCAGCCGCTAACGCGGCATGGCCCGTGGTGAACGGCCCCGTACGGGGGAGGGAACGGAGGTACAGAGGCATCCAGGAGGGGTCGTTAAATCTAATGATATCAAGTATTTGACAGAGAGGGCCGCGATCAGTTCGGAGACCACACGCGCGTGTGCCACTCGCGCGTCTATTCGCGGCCGGCCGCGTTTCCCAATCACGATTTGTCTTTTTCCTATGACCGTATCATCGCGACCGTCGCATGAGAGTTGGAATGATCCTCTGCTGGTGGCAGCGAAGTTTATTCAGGAATTCTGCCGTCTTCGAGTATACACCTATGCACTATTTTAGCGTACCCTGCTATTTTCTAGTCTCCGCCATTAACGTTATATATTTTTATTCACGACGTGTTTGAATTTTTCGAATGTATAGTAATAGTTTACGAATAGTATACTTTCTATTTCCTTTTGGTTATCAGTGTTTAATCGTTTGCGATCACGATACGATACGGATCGATGTACTTAAACTTCGCGAATTCGTAATTAATATTAATTACATGGAATTTGTTGTATTACGGGATCATTAAATAATTTTTCAGACACGAGAAAGGGTAAACGAGTACTTAAATACTCGCGTTTTTCCGCCTCCATCGTGTAGATTGCTATCCCTTTACTTTGGCATATATCCTCACGCGATTAGAATCGTTTTTGGCGTGATTTTATCTAGAGAAAATCTAGGCGTGTACGTCTGTGGAGTTGACCAGTGTCCTGGAACAGAGAAAATCGCGCGGAGCTTGGGAAATAGAGCAGTGGAATGGATTTTCCTCGTATCAGCGTGTACTCTGGATCACCTATTGGTTTGATCGATCGGTTATGCGTCTAATGACAATAAGCGCCGCTCGCGGTCCATTCTCATCAGCAGATCGATCTATCAGGCAATCGTATCGCGGCCGTTACTAATTGCATTCACTGACGTTAACGTTAATCAAAGCTCGAAGCATTGTTGATGCGATTCTAAATATTTGTCGTCTCACGCTGAGCGACGTCCCGGCTATTCGAATTAAATTGATCACGCGGGACCACCTCGGGCCATTGTGCCTATATCTCGATCGCCAGAGATCGATATCGTTCGTCTTTGCGGCCAATGACGAGCGCCATGCTGGAAGATCGTCTCGATAGTGACGGACAAAGACCATAATTCAATGTCTCGGTCGGGAATCCACCGATTTCCTTATTTCCTCTACTCCTTTCTACCGCTTTCACGGTAAATTTCGCGTCAGGTTCGCCGAGCTGAAAATTCATTCCCACCCCGAGCTAAATTCCAGGTCTTTTCACATAGAAATTCTGCATAGAAATGGACACCGATATTTTCCACGTTTTCTAACAGTTATCTGAGTAGTATATATAAATAAAAATGTTTTGATAATGAAAACAACTCTCAGTAAAATATTTTAAAGAAAAAATAGATTGATACTTTCTAGAAAATTTTTGTCTCTCTTTCTCTCTCATTCTTAACTCCTTGCATTCGGCGATTTTTTCGAAGAGTTTCTGCCATAAAGTCGATGATATTTTTAAAATGACACCTTGATATTCCACGCATCGTTGAGTAATTGTAAATTTGATATATTAATTAACATCCATCTTTAGAAACTAATTAAATGACAACTGAGAGGCGTCTCTCGAGTGCAAAGGGTTAATAATCGTTACATACCCGTGTCTCCTCTTTGACGATTCTCACATAACTGTTTTATTCTGACAAATTTTTCATTCAAATTTTTATTCATCGCAAATGAGTTTCACTTATTCAACCTCATTCGCATTTACACATATAAAACAAACACTCATAGAAATACTCTAATAAAATAGTATAACCTAAGAATGATTTAATCCTTTGCAGTCGAGAGGGGAGTCTCCATTTAATCAGATTCTGAAGATCGATGTTAATTACTATATCAAATTTAAAATTACCCAACAATGCGTGGAATGTCAAAGTGAAATAATTCTACGTCTTAATTTGCATACGATTTATCATCATCGTCATTTTAAAAATATCGTCGACTTTATGGCAGAAAGTTTTCGAATTACTATTCTTTTGCAACGAAAAAGTCTTCGAGTGCAAAGGGTTAAGACACGTGCTTCCTTTCTAATTAAAAAGCGGTACTAACTCTTTGCACTCGACGATTTTTTGGCTAAAGAAGAATAGAAGTTTAAAGATTTTATGTTACAAAACTGACGATATTTTTCTGAGCAGTGAATAAAAAGTCGTGTGATAATTAACATTATCTGAAATTTGACATATTAACGAATATCGAGTTTCGAAATTTTATTAAATGGCGACTGAAGGGCGTCTCTCGGTCGCAAAGGGTTAAATCGGGCGCGAAAATTCAAAAAATTGCACTCGATTCTGATTCGGAGCAAAAATCCAAATTCCAATTTCCTTTCTCTTCCAACCCATCAATCCTGAAGCATCCGTAGCCGATACACCGTTCCGGCAATCCAATTACGAAGTAAGGTAAATCGCAGAGCGGTTGACAATACGCGAATCGAAAGGGCGAAAGAAAAGCACGAAGAGGATTTTCCATGGGTGCGTTTCCCCTCGCGGCAATTAGTATCGATACGCGGAGCATACTCGGGGTACATCCTTAACGAGCGGACACCGCGCTTAATTAGCCGCGATCGGAAAAATCGTGCCTCGCCGCGGCGCATAAATTGGGTTCCCGTGCCTGGACGCTGATTTTTTCCTCGTTTCGCGATCCTCTCGCGTCGACCACCGCCGCGACAATGTTTTAATTGCGAATCGACCGGTCGCAGCACCGATCCGGCTTCGATTATCTTTAATGGCGCGCGGTTATCTAGTTGCATTAATTTGTAATTAATACCAGGGCGTACTCGGTGACCACCGCATGGAATTATATGCTTTGCCGACCGAGATCCTATCGTACTTGCCCGCGACTTCGTAATCTCGATCGATCGATCTAGCGTCCGTGGCTGCATGGAAAATGGTGGTCGTCCGTCCGGCCACGCGGTTATGGATTCAAGCAGGCAATTTCTATGGGGCTTACGTGTACGGTTAAAATACAGGGAGAGCATCTTTCCTGCCTCTTATTTCTTCCTTTCTCTCCTGGAATTGGCGGGTGATAGCGAAGGATAATTGTGGAATTGCTTTTTCTAAAAAGCGACTCGGTTTATCAACATCGGAACTTAAGGATTAAAGAAAATCCTCGATACTTAAGGATTAGAAATTTCGGTCTACTTTTTGCCGATTCCTCTTAGTCGAGAGTTGGACGGAAAATACAGTTCTACAAAATAAATACGATAATTAAATAACACCTATCCGGGTATCCTGGTCAACACGGAAGATCACTCGAAGGAGCGGTTGCGCAAGAGTGATTAAATCACGATGATTAAAAAAAACTTCGATTTCTTCCAACGAGGATAAGTTTCTCTCTCCGCCGAAACTCGTTCTCTACGGACTCGTTAGAAACAAGCTTTGCTCACCTGGTTCTCTAAAAATTCGAAACTCTCGCTCACCCAGCGCTGCTCACCGTCGATAACATTCACCCTTCCTCGCGGCGGCTCGTCGTGCGTGTATGTCCGAAGGAAAAATGGAAAAACGAAAAAGAGGGAATAAAAAACGAGAGGAAAAGGTATGGAGAAGGTCGCAATTTTCGAGCATAAAATTCACACCTGGCTCGGAAAAGAACCGTGCCTCCACACCTACATTATCCGCCCGATTTGTCGGAACTACATTCTAGCCGGGGTACTATGTCGCCAAGTGCGGGGACAGCGTCGCGCCGCCATGAGATATTAAATCTCACGTCCGTACATTAATTTCATATGCATCGAAACTGTCCGCCTCTTAGAAAGAACACGACGACGAATGCAACGTTGTAGAACCAGCCCCTGCTACACTCGCCGTCCCCTGAAATTAACGAGTTCATTTCGCAACTCGAGCTGAAGGAAGCGTGCACTTGCTGGCGTTTTGTTGCCAGGACGACCTAGCGATAGCCACACGCGCGTCCATTTTCACCGATTTATGATCGAGCGATATGCACGAGCTGGGAAATCGCCGAGCCAGTTTCTTTTTCCAAGAGTATTCGTTTCCTCCGGGAGAAATCAGTCTAAATAGAAGGGGATGAATATTAATCGCACGGAGATAGCAACAATGTTGTTGCTTCGTGCATGATATATCTCTCGGGATTATCGGGTGTTATTACGGTATCGGATTATCAACATGATTGATTATTTTTCGGCTCGTAAACATCTGAAAGTAGCGATCGAACTTCTTCGACTGTCTGGAGAATCTTGCGAATAAATTTATCGCCATTTTAACATCTCCCCTCGTTATCGGTGTGCTACATGTTGTAGCAAGATCGGATTAATAAATCAAAAGCGACGTTTGATTCTGATTATATTTTATATTTCTTGGTGGAATGAAATAAACGGAGGCTAGCAGGCTTCTATGACGCGTGGTGCAAACAATGGACTAAAAGTGTGTGTCCCATCGAATTTTTCAGCAAGCTTTCTATAGACTCTATGACAATCCAGTTCGTCAAAGCAAAGATAGACCACGAATAGATAGATGGCAGAGTGACGCCATCCAAATAAAGATTTCTCTCACAATGTTTCGTGCTATTTCCTCCAGCAAAGGAGAAGCAATTCGACGATTCAAATAATTTCTCACAGCAGAAGTTAAAATAATAACTATTTATTTATTTATTTATCTTAACGGACAGTAACCCTTTGATAACAAGAAACGTAATAATACATTTATTATTTTATTTATTTATAATAAAATAAGAAGAAAAGCAGCAATAAATGAAGAATGTACAAACGTTTAGACATTCCAATAGAGATAAACGGTATGGAAGGATGCGAGAGAACACGGATAATTGTAAACCAAGTCTATTTCTTGGCCCGTGGAGCCGAAATTAATAAATAAATAAAATAAAATAAAATAATAATATACAGAGTCATCTAGAGCTGTTATTAGCCGATAAAAGATACAATATACTCTGCTTAAAATGATTGGGTGAACAGAAAGAATTTAACACTAGAACTACCGATTTTTAATGGATACCTAACTATAACGTGCACAGATTATAGTAATTTCAGCGACACGATATGAGCGAATATATCGATTACAGTTCTTTCTTAATACGAGTTGATACCAATTTTATTCTTAAAGCGGGTGTATGTGTTCGGTGATTGCGAAAAGGAAAATTCTGGGACCAGTCATTTTCACTGGGTTGGTAGTTCTAGCGTAACGAATTATTCCTCGCCAAAGTGACGGGGGCTAATTCCCGAATTTCGAGAGTCTCGATCAACCGTGAACGTGTCAGAGACGTTCTCAAGAATTTCCCAATCGCGATAGCGTAAATCCCCTCGATAGAACACCTGACTCATCGCGACTCGACGACTTTTCGTTACTCGGAGCATCGCTTCCAAGCAGGATCTGTTTCATCGAAGCTTCAACATCCATCTCTTCGCTCCACGGGCAAATCCGTAAGAGCGAGGGACGTCTCCGCTGAACCTACCGCGACCAACGATCTTCTTCTAACACCACGGATAAGAAAAAAAGAGAAAAAGGAAAAAGAGGGAATACGGTAAGGAATTCTTAGCTGGTCGGTTGCCCTCGCGGGGATTCCCATCGTGGCAACCCCGTAACAGAGTGACTGGCAGCACGTAATATTTCGCCAGCCGCGTCTGTGTTCGTATTTAGCGGAGGGAACGTTCGGGGTTGAGATAGCGGCTGGTTATTTATGGGGTTAAATAAAGGAACACAGCGCGATGCCGCGATACCGGCCGCCAGTACAAATAGGTTGCAGCTTGGCTCTGCAGCCTGCTATCGTTGCGAGTCCTCGTGATCTGCAACGCGCAACCTTAGGAGTGTATCTCCTTTTTGCCATGGACTCGCGTCGAACTTTGAGACAGACTGAAATCGCGTTGGTCCACGAAATGCTGTGGATTCTTCAGTGGAAAGCTTCGAATTTGGTACACGTTTGGATCTTTTGGGAAAGACTTCTGGGGAAGCCTGGATGCGATGCTAATAACGTTGGAACTACCGAATTAGTAGAATTGATTGGTTTCGCGTGCTTTGGTACTGTAGTTATTGTAAACGAGCTAAATAATAGGTAATCCTGACGAGATACTCCGATGGCACGTGCCATAGTCTGTCACAGGACGAGCCACTTCGTCCAGACGCGCCGAAGGATAACACGTTACTGAGGTAGAAGGACATCGGTGAAAATCAAGGAGGAACCTGTCTCGTATTGTTCAAGTTGAGCCCCATCTACCATAACCACGTCTATCCATTACGTTAACGTTTAGTCCGATTTTTGTCTCGCGAGTCTCGCAGGATACCATACCATAGATCTAGAAGGAGTTCGTTTTAAGCGTTCTGCTAGACTTTGGCTAAGGTTAAGTTAAAATTTGTCCCATTTGGTTACTATTGCCCACGGAACTTGAATACTGCGCTGTGACACGATGTTGTACGCAAAATTTCGTCTACCTATTTATCGTGGTCAGTCAGGGTACGAAAAACTGACGAGACTTGCCAAAAAAGAACAATATGGATTATTTCTATTATAATAACGTAACACCTCTGTTTTCTTTCTTTTGCACAGATGACGGTGGCCACGGGATGAACCAGGACGGTGAGTCAGAACGCAATATCTTCTCGTAGTTTCTAAAATCGAGAGGGACCGTGATAAAATCGACCTCGACTACCGATCATACCGATTGAACCGAGAAATTGGCGTTAAAGCGGGACCACTACGTCCCACTGATGAAGAAGATCGGCAACGAAGTGACCGCTTGGACGAAAGTTCGGTGTCAACAGGGCTGTACCGTTATCGATGATCCCGTTATAATTAAATACGCGAGGAACCGCTTATCGAAAGCGTCTGTTACCGTATCGCGTCGGCGATCGATCGCGAGAAACAACCAATTATCCTAACACTCGTCGTTATCGGCACAGACGCGCGGCTTCCGCGACCGCGATCTAATTGGTGAACGACGCGGCCAGCTTTAATTTCAGCCTCGATAAATTATCGCTACACCTCGGTCCGACGGGGTGAGCCGAGTTCGGTGGCAGAGTTATTAATCGTCCGGCTCGATTTAATGATTTTTTTCCGCGCCCGCTTTTTGCTCGCTCGCGATCACGCGCTCGCCGTCGAACAGGTATACCCTCCTGGATCTGTCACGGTCGTATCGCGCGCGGAGATCGATACGAAGTTTCGTTTCAGACCCGGATCGGCTAATCGAACGGCTTCGATGCTGACCGGCGTTGACACCTGAAATGTTGCCACGATTTTCTCGTTGAAACGCGTTCACGTAACTTTCGGGTATTTTTATCAGTAAGAATAATTAGAGCGCCGGTCGAAGGTAATCACCGGATAGATCAAAGCCGCGGAATCGACTTTGGAGAGAAACTGGGTCGTTAGATAACCGAGACACGCGAAAAATTATTTCCGCTCGAAGCCTCGAATATTCCGCGATAATATACGAGCTTCGAGGCGATCGATGCACCCTGCAAAAATAAATTTCACACCGTGACGGAGGGAGATCGATGATTCTCGCCTGAAACGACGAAATTTCACGCGAATCGTGCTGCCTACCTGTACTGGAATATTCCCCGGCAGCGTGAATCTCGGCTGGCGAGGAAAGGAACGGAAACGAGCGAAGGCGTGAAAAGAAAGGGAAAAATCGGAAGGCAGAGAGCATAGGTGCCTACGAGTGATCACACGCCTCGTAATTTCGCGAAACGAGCCGGGGGAGAAGCCAACGCCCCCGGTCCCAGCGCGTTTCGAACGAGGGTTCTCGCGCGTTTATCGAGGCTCTCGATCGCGCCTGCGAATCGCGCGATCCGGACGGATAGGTCCGCGATCCACGTCGAGCGCCGCGGATCCGGCGTGGCAGCGCAATGTTCGCGCATAATTTATGCCGATGACGTGGAAACGATTCCGCGTGTAAACGTTCACGCGTGTACGTGTGTGCGCACGGTGTGCGCGCCGCGGTAGGTGGAAGGTGGTGGAGGTAATCACAAGTTTAAAGGGTAAACGGGCCGTAAGGTGCGAGGCCCCTCGAGCTCTCTCTCCCGAGCCGCGCTCAATATTCAACAGGTATTTACATTCGCAAATTGTTTACGTCAGCCCACGATGAAATCTGTCAGGATTTCGTTCCCTCGGCAGCTTAACAGCCTCCACCTTCTCCGCCTTCCTCGCCCTCCGCCGCCGCCTCTTCATCCTCTTCCTCTCGGTCACCTTTGCGCGGCCATCAACCGTCCTCGTCTCTCGTTCGGCTCTCTCCCGCTCGTTTGGACGTCGTTGGCGTGAGCCTGCCCTTTTCTCTGCCTCGCGTGTGCACCCTTCCTCCGGCCAGTAATTACATCTGGGTATTAATCAAGCGTACGTCGGGAACGAGAACCGCGAGATCTTGATTTTCGCCACTTGCCCACGCGGAGGAACTCGCGGCCGACGTAACCCCGAGGTTCGCGCGAGGTTATTAATTTATTGGAGACGCCTGGTTAGCCTGCATTGCTTTGATTTATGGCGTTACGATTGTGCGCCAGAGGTCCCCTGTGCAGGCACCTCGTGCACGCCTGTCTTCCTTCTCGCGCAACTGCCAGGTGATCGAAAAGTTGGGCAATCGAGATAAATCTTTCGATCATCCATCCACGGTACCCTCGATTCGCTCGTCCGTTTCTTATTCCCTTATTTACACCGACGCCAAAGTTTCCCCGTCTACGCGTGTCAGCTCACGTAGCGCGAGGAAAGCTAGGCGAAATATCGTACAGGTATCCCGTTCCATTCTCTGCCGCAACGTTCTACGCCACCTTTTACCAGCCATCCCACCGAACTTCTTATCGCGTTTCCTCGAGGAAAGACAAACAGACGGAAAAAAGCGCAACCAGATCGTATCACCGCGGCAGCATACCCACCATGACGTTCCGTCAAAGCTTGTATACCCTTTCACCGTCGCCGCCGCTCACTCCCTCTTTCTCTCTTTCTCTCTTTCTCTCCGTGGCTATCCATCGAACGTGCCTCGGAGGTTTTTGTCCGTGCCTCCGCGGCGAGGACCCATCCCCGTTAAGGTTTATCGTCGGTCGTTAATACGGACGCGGATTACACGGCGGGCGTATTTGCGCTGGACGGCGGCTCGCGGTTATGCCAGGCCGGTCCTAATTATAGCGTAACACACAAGCGTACCGTATGCCGCGCTTACGTAATCCCGCGATAATGCGGCTCCAGGCTCCTGCATGCCTCGCCTGCCGATCCAGGCATTCGCGCGGCCCCGCCGCCATTATCTGCTACTCCTAGGATAATGACATCGGCAGCGACGAGACGCTCGGCCAACGGGAAAAATCCACCAGCCGATACCGCGAGATCCCGCTTTCGATTAGACGCCAGGGGAATCCCGCTGTTACAGGCCGAGTGGAGAACGGACGATAAGGGTGACGGAGGATGTCCGCGAGCCGAGACTTCCGAGACCTTCGCTAGTAGGTGTCAGGCAATTACCGGGCTTCGAGGTTGAGCTATTGCTTTTGGAAGAAATAGCTCAATGTCGGCTAGAGAATGTGGCTAGTCGAATTCGTCGGGGCTTTGGAAGAACGACGAGTTTTGGAACGTTCGCGTTTAAACAATTTGACAGCTTGACAGAGAACTGGAGGAATCGGTTCTGGGACCCCGATCGAGCAAATTTTACAGCAAGTTTTATAGCGAGAGGTGCTTTATGGGACGCGTTTAATCTTTCGATTGCTAAAAACGAGGAATCCAAGGTTATTCCGTATCCTCGTTACACTGGACGTTCCATCTTGCGAGAATCTGCGCAAACGTACAGCCACAGACACGCGGAAACGCGGACAGATAAGCATCCACGCGACTCCGCTAATAAATACAAATGCGCGAGGGATAGGGAAATATCGTTCGGTTCGAGGAAGACGTTCAGCATGAAAGATCGACTCCACCGGACGCTGATAGCGGTCCCGGGTAAATGATGATCGCGCGAAGAAACTAATGGCCGGCGATTATTTCGAGCGCGTATTCCGGGTCAGCCGGCGAAAAGCACGGTCCACGCCGCGGTGATATCTCCGTTGGACGTCGGTTCATGCCTGATTTCACCTTCAGATTAGGCATTTCGCGGCGCTGGTATCGAGGATGCTCGCCTACCGTCCGTCAGACGACGCCCCGCACGATTCAGGAAGCGGCTGCCGCCTTCTTCTGCCAGTTTCTTCGTCTCGTTCCGCGGCTGCTCGCGCGCTGATTAGCCCGATGATAACATCGATCTGGCCGACGACCTTTCAGATAACGCGTTATCCCGCGATCTCTATGCCCGCGAGATGACTCATCGAACGAGCACCGCGAGCAGCCCGATGCTCCAGCAGCGTCTCTATTGGAAACGATCATCGTCATGCACCCGGAAATTCAGTCGTTCGACGCTTCGCTGGATACTCTTTCGAGAGATTACGCTTTTCCACCGGGACCGAGAGGTTTTCTGACCTCCTTGATCCTCGCGGCAAGCCTCTCCTTTGATCCCTGGGATCCACGTTGTTCGAGTTCCTCGGTGTAAGTGGATCGGGGAGAAGCCGCGCGGCAAACAGCGCAGTCGCTGAAGAGGTTGTCGGGTTATCTATTGACGGAATGTTCAAGTAGGCCTCTCATTCACCGTAAAGATTCTTCTACTTTGCTACTTCGTTCTCGTATCTACATTCCTGGAACACAGGTATCCGCGACGTAACAACGGCAGAAACCGATTCGAACACCGTACCAGACGCTGAAACTCTACTCGACTCCCAATCTCGATACCGTACGCGATTACCGGTCGTCGGGAAATTGTCTGACAAAACCGGCGGGAAAGTGGTATTTATCCTGACATCGAGCTACACTCGCGACTGCGAGTCGCGCAACGAATTCCCAGCAAGCGTACGTACCTCCGTCTCGTCCCCGTCTTCCGTCCAGGAGCAACGGTCAGACTTGCTCGATAAAGCTCTCCGCGGACACGGGCGACGATATTTAAGCCCCTGGTGACCGCCATAAGTCTCTCCGTGGAGCGTTTCTGCGATTCGACAAAGTAATACGGCCGGTTCAACGAGCTCGCTAATCAACGAAACTGTTTCTCCGCGCGGCTATCTGATGCACACGTATGCACACGCCGACCTCGGTGTACCTGCACGCGGCAGCGCGCTCGCGCGCCCGTGTTTCCTTCTCCGTTCGCGCGTAAGTGGTACGTACCACGCCCGCGCACGCGAAAACCCGCTTGGAAGCTGGCCGGACGAAGAGGGAACGAGCGGGCGACGCGGCGCGCCGACGAGGACAGCCGAGCGGAGATAGAGCTCGCGCGCGGAATGATTTGTATTGCTAAATAATCAGCGCCAGTTGTCTAGGATACTGGTTTAATGACACGCGTCGTGGAGGGAGCCGCTCCACGAACTCGTCGGCCATGTGTGCGCGCGTACTCTCTCGCGCGGGAGCCACTCGCGGAGCGCAGTCGTGCCAATTTCGACGGGATAACCGCGTAATTTCTGTTCCGCCGTTCGATTTTCTCCAGCGTCACGAGCCCGTAAATTATTCCGCGCGGACAGCGGTGAAACGATCCAACCTCGCGGAATCTCTCGCTACCGGCTTGTCCATCGCGCCACGCTTCGAATAGTTTCCAATAGTTTCCAATAGTTGCCAATAATTTCCAATAATTTCCAATAATTTCCAATAATTTCTCATTTCTAGCAGGTATGCTCGATTTTCCTTTGATCTACGATCCGAGCATGAATTTCCGCGTATAAGGGATCGCCGGGGCGCCGGGCGGAGGGGGTGAGGGCCGCGCAGGATGTCGTGGAATTCGTGTATCTGACGAGCAGCGGTTCGAGCCACGGAGCGTAGATCGATGCGAGGAATCGGCGGTTTCGCCTCGAATTCCATCGGGCCTCTTCCCTTTTCCAGCGTGGCTCTGCCGCGTCCCGACGCCCAGATACAATCGGTACAACCGCTCCGGTGTATACATAGTCACGTGTATCTGCCGCCGCTTCCATCGCGTGTGCACGGATGCATGTGTGCACCGGCAAGGGTGTGGCACTTTGCTTCGCAACGGTATCATCGTTGGTGCATACCGGTCATCGAAAACGAACTCGCAGACGATTTCGGACCTATCGCGGATAAACCGTTTTCTTCCATTGTCTATTCCGCTACTCGCTGCTCTCTTGATTCTTTCGCTGATAATCTCGGCGAGCGCCGCTCGATTATGGATCCATTTTTCCTTCCCTTCCACTCCATCTCGTACGTTCTCTTGGAATCGGGATCGATCATCGGATTGCGTGCACTATGACGCTATTATTAACTCATTGTTTACCTTATTCTGCCAGTAGGTTCTGTGTTCGTGGATTTCTCGATAACCTCGATCGATTATCACATTCGTACAGATCTAACAAGCGTACTATTACTTGCAGTCGGTGTAATAAATTATCCTATGATCTAAACCGATATGTTGTTCCGTAAAAGCGAATCGAGTCGCGTAACCCGTATAGATATGAAGAAAAATAATTTCCGAATGACAAATAAAGCTCGGAGTAAGACCGCGTGAAAAATCGGGCCGATTTTCCTATGACAAAATCCTAGCCCGACATCAAAGGGTTTCTCTCGCGCAAAATGCCAATAGTTCGCCGATTTATCAATCTAATCGTGCAATCCGACATTCTCCGATTACGCGAACGTTGGTAGTACGATGTATGGAACAAGCCCGGGCCATTTAATT
>NW_016910196.1:803557-818651 GCF_001483705.2 Eufriesea mexicana
CCGCGCGGCGCTCGGCTCATTTCTCAAAACGAGCGCCGAGCGAACAACCGCGGCGCGGCTCTCCCGAAAGCAATCAGGCAACAACTACCGCCACGCTAATTACCGTGCCATTAATTCCGTTGGCCGATCAGAGCGGCTGCAGCGCGCTTTCCTCGACAAAGTCGCTCGTCATAAATTCGCGCGGCCAGAGGCCACTCGAAAACCATGATCGCCACCCACGCGCGACTCGGGCACCGTGGCCGGGCGTCTAGTCGCGAACGCGCGATTAGACTCCGCGAGGTACCTGCTTTTCTGACCGTGTAAACGTTGCCACGCGATACTCGAACGCCGTGCTCGGAGTACTTGCGTAAACAACGAGCGAGGAAAGTGCAGTTGCAGTCGCGAGATAACTTGGACACGCTGCTAGTGGGTACAGTGGCGTTGGCTCCGGCGTCTACCATGCGGGGTCACCTGGACGTTTATCTGGACGAGTAACTTGCCAGAGTTTTACCGATAGCGGAAGAAAAAGGAGCGTGAGAAACATGCCGACGTTTCGTGTAAATCAATGGCAAAATAATATCGAAGACACCCTGTAAATTCCGCCGGTTCCAAGAATCCGTGGAGATAGGGACAAACACTGAGCGCGTACGTTGACATCGCTTTGACAGGCTCTAACGATTCGTCGGAAAATTCACAGTCTTCGTCATCTGAAATCCGAAATCCTCGCGGAATTCGCGAGAAATCGTCACGAAACTGACGATTTTCCTTCATTGTAACCTAATCGACGTCCAGTGTTTACGAGTTTTCCACCGAACTGCCGGCCGGACAGAGATCAGCTGCGCGACAGGGTACTCGTCGCGTTTGCCTGGCTAATTGCAGAAAAGAGCGGACGAGGGAATTTTCAATCAAGAGAGCACCTGGTTCCGACGGACCTGGTTCGCCTTGAACGCAACGCGTCCCGTTAGTATACGTACGATTGAAGCCAGAGTGGTGTGAGTAATGCGAGAAACTCGACGGAAATCGATGACACGCGTGTCGTTGGTCAGACTGACCGGCGTACGCATAATCGTTCCCTCTTCTTGTCTCGTCGCTAATTATACGATGCTCGCGCGTACGCTCATGACCCTTTTTTTACCATCTCCGAAGCGTCTTATTAGCGTTAATAAGCCGAGACGTCGACGGTAGTCGAGTGTTAGTTTATTACGATTTTCTTGCGCATCTCGCCAGACAGACGTTGGGTGAACGAACGACGTTATGATCGATTAGATCTCGCAACTTTGAAAGGGTTTATGGAGTATCGAGGTGGCTAGGTGGATGGCAGGTTACGGGAGATTAGGCAGGTGTAGTATCGCAGCATCCTTTTTACACCTTCACCGACATACGTACGTCTCGTTGCTCCTGTTTCAGGCCAACTCGTCCTCCTTCTGAACAGATATGGGACAGAGAGCGAAATGAGCTTATCTCGGTGCACGTGGATGCATAGTAATCTTCTCTAAGTAGATATAAATTTCCGAAAGAAGTTCCTATCCTTATTCCACGGCAACGGTGTCAAACCACTCCGGTATCCGGTTCCCGAGACCTCAAAGTCTCGTGGCCGAACGCGCAATCCGAAACTTTGACAGCGTCTAGAGATTTATTCCCTCTTCGACGACTTTTGACACAGCATCGACTTTTTCCCTTGAATTCTACCTTTCCCGGGATCGTCAAAGCGGACTGGTCGAAAGAAAGGGTAAACAGACCGGCCGCGGTTCTCGGAATCATAAATAACAATCCGAAGACACCCTATCGATCTCGCGTTAGCGCCCGATCGAGGGTAAGGAGAATTTACTCGATCGTTGCCGGAAGATTAAGACGTCGAGCCGGCTCTAATTGTCCCGCAAAAACAATCAGCAAAGATTGTACGACGGTTCGCTTTTAGCTACGCGGTGTTTCCCGATGCCCGCCGTTATTTATAGTCCGCGGGAATCCGAACGATCCGCCGATTAATCGGCGTTTATCTCGGCGAAACTGGAACGCGACCGGTCGCCGGCAGACGACGATGCATCGCGCTGAAGAATTTCAATAAGTAAGATACGAAGGGGCGAGAGATCGATAGCGGACCATGGACCGGCTAATAATATGGATCTCGCAGTCGAACGTCGGAGAAAGTAGCCGAGGAGCCTGGAAGAAGGAGATCGCATAAGACGTTGCATTAACTATCGAGATTCTGCGGACGGAATGAAAGAATCGATCGTACGGAGTAGATATCGAAAGCTTCAATTAGGTGTCGGATCTTTACGTTTGCTGTGCGAAAGTGACGCGGAAGGCAGTGATTTTCTTTTCATCCCTGATAAGGTTCGATAGGTTAATAAATTAGATACTTGGCACGAATCTTTCCTAGCAATTTCTAGTCGATCAGGTTCCGGATAAAAGTTCAGTTTGCTTCATTCAATTCCTCTCCGAACCTGTAAAATGTCAACCTCTCGATCGCTATACTTTCGAACCGTCAACCGTAACAATCTTGACAATCGGTAATTATAAAAATGTAAATTTGAATAAATGATGGAAGATCACAGGGGAGAGAGCGGCGATATTTCTCCGAGAGGCATGGCAATTTAGCAATTAGTCTGTTAAAAGGTGCTGTTCGATTGGAAAGGTCACGGCGCATCCCTCGTGGCCTTTATTGCCACAATCGAAAGGGTTCCATTGACTCGACGGCGGCGGGCATTGGCTGTCGAGCCGACTGGTCCGTGGAGTAGTCCGTGGGGCGTCAGAGCATGACGCCATTAACGTAACGAGGCCACACGTTGCACCCTCGCGAGCATTCGACTATATCAGCCCCGAGTGCTTAGGCTCGCAATGGACTCCTAGACCTAGACCTCTGTCCAGCCGGCCGATATCTCGCAATTCTACCCCACTCCGAGGACACACACTGCCTATTCCGACTGACCACTTTATGTCACTGCCTCTCTCATTGTGTGCCACTTAACCGGGATCGATTCCACCGGAATATCCGTCGTAGACCATACTCGGTTCAATTATCTACAAATTACACTGAGCCAATCACACTTTTCCAGCGAAAAAGAAAATTACCATCTCCGATTTATTTCGAAAAAATCTGTATACAACAAGAGTAACCTTAATATCCCACTACTTCATACAATTTGTACAATATTTCTTAAAAATTGAAAACGGATGTCGCCATTACCATGAATGAAATATCGAGCGAATTTCAAACATAATCGTGATCCAAAAATAATTGTTCAAATTCGTATAAATTTCTTCGAATTTTCACGCATTTAGCAATCGTCGAAGGTACGGAATCGGGTTGTAACAAAATTTGAACCCGGCACTGCAAGAGCGAGAAAATGGACGTTAACGTTATACCTCGCCCGGAATGGCGCAATAAAGTCATTGGGACCGTGTACCTCTATGTACGCGTTTTCTGTCGCATTTTTTCAGCCGGCATGTTTACGTTCGTGTGCACGCACGTGTACGCACCACGTGAAACAGCACGGTCCCCCGCCCCGGTTTTCCGGTTGAACTGATTGCGAACTGGTTCTTGACCATCGAACCGTTCGATTAATGGCCGACGCGTTTCTTCCGCAGTTCGGTTGTTTCGTCCGCTCTCAGATTAACGCACTCGATCGACACGATCGGACGCGCGGCGTTGTGTCGGTCCGCGTCACGGTGCTGCCAGTTCCGGATTTTTCGTTCCAACGTTCGTGGGATTTTGGATGGGAAAAAGCGGTTACGTGCCCCCTACCCGAGGCACCAGTGAAAGGAGTAAAAAGGATCGCAGCGGTGCGAGGCTGCAACGCGCCGGGATAAAAACGAAAATCAAACGTGCAAGATACTATTGTACAAATAGAGGACCTAATAGGCGACGCGGAGTGCACGAAAGAGAATTACAAGTGTAATAAAGTTTCGAGTGAAGCAATTTACGACACACTTAGAAGCCCGAGGGGCCGAGTACGGGCCTGGTCTTCGATCTTCGAGAATATTCGCGGAATTCCGTGTTCAAAGTTCGTTCTCTCTTATTCCTGCACGACACCGAGTATATTGTCACGGGTAGGGTACGAGTAGACGTAATTCTTGGGCTCAAATTCAGAATAGCACTGGTTTATTTTGCTGTAGGTTCGGATATTTATAATGGTTTTGGCTGGAGGAGAGGTTGTTGATATTACTGTGTCATGGGTCCAAGGGATGACTATAGTTTCAGTGATTCTTTAGGACTGTATCAATGGTCTGGGACTACTGGTAGGCTATCTTTTGGTGCGTCACGATGTGTCACAGGGGCAATATTTGAGGCCCCTGTATGTTTGTCGACTGCGTCACAATATCATCGTGTCGTTGAGCTTGACAGAAGCGTTTCGGTGTCTCCGTAAACGAGATGTTACGCGTCTGACTATGACAGGCATCTATCTACTTCGGAGATAATCGTGATCGCGACGAGGAGGAGGAACCGGATCACGATAAAGGATATTCGACGTTGGTCAAAAACCATCGCGAATGCTCGTGAGATTCATCTTCGACTTGCGAAAGGACGATTCAACGATCGGAAGGATAGCGATGATCGCGTTGTGAAATCGGCAAGGAGCAGGACACCGAGTGGCGGCTGCAATTTCAGCGACATCATCGTGCCGGAAGAGTGTTTGCACACGTATCGACGCGTAAATTACGTTCGGGAGAAATCATTAGCGCAGGGAACGACGGGGGACACGAAGAAATGACGGGCGGATAATCTGATAACAGTCCCGGGGAACATCATAATTGGCCCGGTGCGCGGATCGCATGGCGATTCGCCACGCGACCATCGGGACCGACGGATCGATCGTATGCAAATCGATGGATCGGCACGTGAAGCGTGCTCGTGCATGGCGAAAATGCGACGGGATCGTGGCGCGTGCGCGATTTACCATGTCGCGGCGTACCGATCGCACGGATCTCGATCCTCCTGCGACCTGCGCGTCTGCTGTTTCCGGTCGACGCTGCCTGCGCATCGTTCGCGCCTTTGTTTCATCATTTTCTATTATTCTTTCGATTATTCTCGGAAACTTGAAAATCTATCAATGGAATTTTTCCATCCACGATTTTTAATAGGAAAAAGATTGCAATTTTTTCCGAAAATTGGAAAATGATCGTATATTTCCTAGTTTGTGGAAATTACGTCACGTAAATTTGCATGGATATAGCTGCGTGCGAAAATGATCGACGGAGTGACATATACAGAAGCAAGTGATGGTTGTCGAAGAGGAAAAACGGAACAAGTTTGCGGGCAACATAGAAAACGCTCGGGGTCAGCCATAGGATCCCAGAAGCGATCCCAAGGTTAAGAGAGTCGAGAGTGGCCTTTAAGGTTTTACGAGGAGACCTTTGCAACTTGTTCAGAGCGAGGAATTGTCGAGTTAAGCTAGCAAATAGTCCCGGCGAGGCGAGCGGAGCCTAGGGTCAACAAACTGCGCGTACCTGTCAGCTATCATCCGCACGCAACTCGGCTGGCGATACGACGGACTCTTAATTCCAGGCTCCGAGCATCGCTTAACCGTGCAATTGAATTCATTAATGCGATCGATTTCACGGATTCCGTTGGTACCGGTTCCTCGGAAAAACCGCGCTGCTCGTATGGAAATTCGCTACGATCTCGGTTCACCTGCTCGCGCGAGCTTCCTTATCACGCGTGGAAAAAGCGAACGGATCGCAGAAGACTCGCGAAGAAATGGCTGGTTCGTGGATAGCGGTAAAAAGTGCAGGGAAAATTGGTAGTTTGGTTCGCAAAGACTATTTTTCCTGAGCGCAGAGAGTGTGATAGAAAACTCGCGACTTCAGAGATTTCAGAGATTTCAGAGATTTCAGAGATTTCAGAGATTTCAGAGATTTCAGTGATTTCAGAGATTTCAGAGATTTCAGGGATTTCAGGGATATCAGAGATTTCAGAGATTTCAGAGATTTCAGAGATTTCAGAGATTTCAGAGATTTCAGGGATTTCAGAGATTTCAGAGATTTAAGAGATTTCAGAGATTTCAGAGATTTCAGGGATTTCAGAGATTTCAGAGATTTCAGGGATTTCAGAGATTTCAGAGATTTCAGAGATTTCAGAGATTTCAGAGATTTCAGGGATTTCAGAGGTTTCAGAGATTTCAGAGATTTCAGAGATCGAACGTCTTGTAGCGTTACAGTCAAATAGACTATAGTCTCTTCGGAAAAAGATCGACGAATAAAATTTCCTGATCAAATCGAAATTTTCTCTAACCCCATTTCCGTTGGAACTACCTTGAAGATTGTACCCAGTCGGAAAGAAAGACACAAAGGAGAACCGATCAGCGAGGATCCGGATAATGCAGCGGATCGTTGTGGATGGAAAGAAAGTGGCGCGTAAAAAGCGACGGAGGGGTCTCGGGGGCCTGGACCGGAAGCGGGAATCCCGCGGCTGTTCACGGGTCAGCCGGGTCGTTCGACGTGCTCGTAACAAATCAGCGACAGAATCAAAAGTACGTTGGCTGTCTCGCGGTCGAATTACGGTAAATTAGCGGGAGTAAAGAGGCGAAGCGGTGAGCAGCAGGTACCTACATCGAAGAGGAGCTTGGTCGGGCGGCCGGACGGGCGGGGGCAAACATAAATTAAGATGGGGGACTGATTATGAGGCGAGGGCAGGCTATCATTACCCGAGCCATCGTGACCGGTCGACCCTGCAGCCGCGGCTGCTGAACACACCGCTCGCTCTGCCGGAGCATCGTGTTCGCAATCCGCCTGCCTCGTGCCCCGATAATGCCGGGGTGGGAACTGCAAATTATTAATCTCTGTTCCTGCATTACATAGTTCAGCGAATATGAAACGAGTATTGTCAGAGACGCGAAACCACCGTTCCCGAAGGAGCCGACGCGGTAAAAGCTCGGACCAAGGATGATCTCGGGTTCCTACGGGGTCCGTTTGTGCCCGTTTGTGCCCGTGCACCGATTCTTCCTGCTCCGCCGGTGGATCTCGCCGCGATTGCTGCGAGATCGGTAACGTTACGATCGGCCGGAAGATGTTGAGCATCTCCAACAACTTCGGTTTATTAACCCGTTAACTGGCCAGAGACGAGTTAACTCGTTGTTCCAGCTGTCGATACCTTGGGCGTAACGGTCCATTTGTCTAATCGGCTAGCCGCTGATCGTGCATCGTTTCGTTTACCTTTAAAACGAATTACTTTCACATTTGCACGCCGGAGAACCGATCTGGCTGAAATCGATTTGTCCTTATTCATTCTCCACTTCCTGATCGAAGGTGTTTCTGATCGGTAAAAAATTTATCCACGTAATCTGCTAGCAAAGTCCTTTTCTATTACACCAACGTACACACATATAACGTATATTTCAACGTCAACGTATTTTAACAAAAAGGTTAAAAAATCGGAGCTTTCGGAAAGGCTCGTAGCGCTCTTATCATCTTCAGCCTGGCGTTACGTTCGAGGGGTGAAAAACCGACGGTGAAACACGAACGGAAAATCCGATACGATCTAGCCTAAAATCCCGTAGGTGTTTCGCGCGATATACCTCGATCCACCGATTCGTCGTGCCGAACGAGTACAGGTAGATTAACATCCGTGACGAGATTTCTCGAATCGTTCGCGCCTAGTTCCACCGATACGCGAGCCAGACAGCCCCATCGATATCCCATAAATTCCACGGTTCGAGGCACCGAGGAGGTAAAGACCAAAAATCAACCGGTATCTACTGAAATTCTCGCGCGGATCCGCCGGTGTCAGCCTCGAAAAACAGCCACTACTCCTGCCGCAAGAACACCCGGCTGCAATCATCCCTGCGTTCCCCTATCATCAACCGACTTACAAACCGGAAAACCGATCGAGCAAGCTCGAAATTTCCAATCCAGCCGGTCTAGCATTAGCAACAGCGCGAAATAACGGAAGGCACACCACGCTTGCGGAATCGCACGGTATTCGGGAATTCTGGGGAAAGGATCGGCGGTGAGCGGAGGCGAGCAGAGGCGAGCGGAGGCGAGCGGAGGCGAGCGGAGGCGAGCGGTGGCGACGATCGGCGCGGCAGGTGCGAGCACGCCCACGGGACGAGGTCGCGACGAGGACGATCGTGGAAAGGACTCGCGGCCGCGCCGATCGATCCAACGATCGCGCAAGCTCGCTCCGGGAGAAAGTCGGCTGAACTTTTTCTCCTCCGATCCGACCGTGTTCTCCCTAAGCTCGTCGGACAGCCGATGAGGGACTCGATAAGGCACGCGAGCCCACGCAATTCCTACGCCATTGCTCGAGTTCTTTTTTCCGCCGTGAGAGGCAGCTCCTGCGACCAAGTAGGCCGCTGCTTCCACCTCTGTCAACGGCGATCCTTGTAATTTCCGGTGAAACCCAATTACGATACTTTGCACCTGATCACCGCCGCCTTGCTTCCAATCGATTTCGAGTAAACGTCGAGATAAGCGGGGTAACAACTCCGAGGACAAGTTTGCTGGAACGGGTCCCCCGATGACTCGCAGAGGCGGAAGGACTCGACGGCTGGAGAAGGAGACAGGAGTTTTTCGACCGATGGAGATTCCGGAGCGATGATACGCTCGTAATAACGTCGATCCGTGACACGGCCAAGATGGAAATCCTTATTCAGCGTGCGGATAGTGGTCGATACGCGTTCCAACGGGCGACTAACTGTACATATAGTTATCTCGCGGTGTTACGCGTTTTATCGCTCGCTCTAATGGACCTAATGGTTAAAAAGGATGCCCGATATCTGGCATTTTTGGCCGAGCTGTTGCGCGATTTATAAATAGCATTTAATCTCGCGCGGGTACTCCGTTACGCTCTTATCCGGGTTTTATATCGCGGGGACAATGCAGATTTACGTTTCCTCGTTCTGTCGGAGAACCACGATCCACTCCGATTATCATGGCATGGCGCCCACCGTGCTGGTGGGTCCCTCCCAAGCTTCGCGGCTTTCTTCGATTTTCCGCTATCTCGACTAGTGCGTTACGTTCGCATTCGTAAAGACTATAAACCAGCGAAACTGTAAATTGATTCACTGTTATCGCTCTTTCTTTCCTCGAATACGCCATTTTTCTCGTCCAAAAGATGACCCAATTACTATCGTTTAAAATCGTGATCTTGCGCGCGATTTGCCTTCGATTGTACCGATTTCTCCCGCTTGCATCTTCGGATTAAAAAATTTGTAAAATCTAATCACGATCGAATACCACACTGAACCATCGTTCTCGGGATAGTCCATTGCGATCCATTTAATATCCGTAGTATAATTTTATCAAAGATGGGCGGGTAGCATTTTACATAAATTACATAATCTCCGCAAACGTCGGCGAAGGAGAGAATTAAACGTTTCTTCGCAGAACGACGAAAGAAAAAGAATTAAACCCGGTTAATAGCTGCAATTAAACCGAGCTGTACGCCCACAGGAAGTTGGAGGATCGCCACCGCGTGGAGATCGATGGACGGATGATCGATCGCGGAAAGTATCGCGGACATCCTCGTTGGAAACGGAAACATCGCGATAGAAGGCTGCGAGCGGCCAAGAGCGTAGTCGAATCGAGCGGACAGGCGTTACCAGGCCACGCCACTTTTACCAGCGCCAAGAAAGAACGTTTCAATCGACGTCCACCGATCGACAAAGCGATCGATCGATCGCGGCGCTCGACGGACCGTGCGTGCCCGCAATTCGCCGCGCACCGACACACAATCGGCCGAGTCGACACGCGTTATTACGAACGCACACGAGCACGCTTTGCATACGGGGCCCGAGCGCCGTAATCGCGGCCGACTGTTGCGAAACGAGCGCGGCCCGGCAGTCGTGGAGCACGGTGGTAGCTCCTACGGTGACCTTTCCCCATGGTGCCCGCCATGGGCCGACTGTCGACCGGCAACAGCGTGTCCGGACCCACCGTGTGGGCCCCCGATTTAGTTCGCCATTTTTCCCGGCCAGCGCGAACAATTAGAGATCGTATCGCCGTTTCTTTCTCCTCCTGCTCGGCTCTGCCCGTTTCTTTGCCTCGGCCGCCTCGCCGGGCTGTCTCTATCGTTTCCTCGAGGATTTCTAATGCGACGGGGACCGTAATCGGGTAATTTTACACGAGTTTTTTACTGTCCAATTCTCGTAAAATTCCTATTTCATTTTTCCTAAATTTACCACGTTTCAAAGTAACTTTGACTTATTCTGGCATAGATGGAGTAACTCCTTTACCGTTTCATCGGTCGAGTATAATATATTCCGGGACAGGATGATAACGTGATCGATGAGTAACTCTCTGACGAGAATTATCTCTGTCAAAAATTATCTTACGATTAGAAATCAAATTTAATTTTACAGGGGGAGAATTAGTGTTTGGTGACGCAGTTGACAAAGATATTTCTCCTTACAGTTCTTCTACTACATTTGAATACGTTGTAGTAAAATTAAATAGTAAACTCTACATCCTAGCAATGCGGGGGCGGTCCCTTACCCTGCGTTTTGTCTTTTGTCTCCAATCTTCTGAAGACGACTTGTGACCCGCGTGGCCCTAAACAGGCTCTATACAGTTTTCCCACAATTTGCACTGGCTACTATTCATTTGGGTTATAACCCCTTTAACAGGCTACAATGCATAAATGTATTTTATAAATATTTTTTCCTACACGAGATATCATTGGTACGTCCATTTTTCACGCAAGTTGAAAGATAATAGTCTATCGTTTGATCTCGTACTAGAAACCAAGCATATTGCCGAAAAGCGAGGGGTATGGGTTTCCCACGAGCTCTCCCCGTGGCCGACAATGAAACCGCGCGAAGAACTAAACGAAATCGAAGCGACGTCGTGACAGGAATCGCTAAAAGCTCTGGAAGAAACCGGAATCTTGCAAAGAGATCATAAAACGTTACCTGTCGACGACGCGACTGTCGCCGTTTTACAACGCGCGAATACGCCGGTAAATCTCGGACCTCGGATCGAAGGGAAAAAGAGAGAAAACGAGCAGCCCGCGACGAACTTTTAAACAGTCGGAACGACACGCGGTGTTCGATCGCGATCCATTGGATATCATAACGGGACAGAGTACCATCCGGAGTGGACCGATCTGTTCCAGCGAGCAAACGCGAGCTGCAGCTACGACGACGGGGTCCCATAAAGATTTTATAGTCCATTAACAGCGAGCTAATAACCACAATTGAGGATGTAACGCGTATATAAATGTCGCTGACAGGTTGGACAACGCAAATTACCGTTTCGTATAAATCTCCGACGACACGGCCAATGAACGTGTCATCGTCCCGTGAAAATCCCGAGGGTATCCGCGATTCCTCGCCGTTCGATTAAAACACTGTCAGCCCTGTTCGCAGTTTAGCCGCCGTTGCATCTCCTTTCTCGTCACGCCTCGCGGCCGCCGTCTTTCGTCTCGTAAACATTTTCCACGGAATCGATAAAACGATAAAACGGGACGACGATGCCCGACAGTCGTAACCGAGCGAAGGGAAAACACGATGGGGCTATAATCCGAATATAAAATTCGAGCAGGATGCCTCGCATCACCTCGACTGTCCGTTTCGCGGAATTTCGCTTAATTGCTGGTACTTTGACGGAAATTTATCCGCGAAGAACGCTGCCAGGGCAATTAACCAAACGGCCGATCGGTTTTATTCCTCGTCGTCTCGAGCCTCGAATTTAGAAGGCTTCGATCATCCGACTGGTACGCCGGTGCCTCGACGAGTTTGCGGAATCGACGAAAGGCAAGGACGAGCAGGGTACGCCGGCCTTAGGGGACCGGGGATGACGTCTATTAAGAAACTGGCGCACGCGATTTTCGCTCGAGATCGTCGCAGATTTCCGTCCATCGGCTTATCGATGCCGTCCATCGGACACTGGACCCTAGTTCGCGGCGTTGATACGGCCAGAATCGATTCGAGAAAAAACCAGCTTAGTCCCCCCTGCGCACGGCCACCGGGAATTATCATAATCTCGTCGTGCTCGCGGATAATGCGGCTGATTTCCCTAGAAGCCGGGAGCAATCCACCGATCCCGTGCTAGAGAGTACTCCGTGGGCGTGCATCGGCGTGGTACTCGGAAAAATCTCGATGGGCCCGTTACGAGGTTCCCGGCCAAGCGTCAATGGGAAGCACTGTGTCCTTCCATGGCGAACCAGGCTACCCTTGCAACCGGAATCCCTCTGTCGAAACCACGTCTCTCTGACGAGAATGATCCAAGGATCCCTTTCAGTTGACTCTAGACCTCGTCGGGTCGGAAGTCCTCGAGAGGAATTTTTATCTGCCGGCTAAAGAATGAAAATCGCGTCGAAAATTTTTCGCTGTTCGGAGTAGCTGAGGTTTAATCCTCTACCTGGCAGCACGGATTTCGTTTCCTTTCGCGAAATGCACATAGAGGTATGCGGGAAGACGCGAATGCAGGCAGGCCGGTGGTTGCACACAATCGTTCCGTCTAATTCGACTTCGCGAAGCACGAGCACCGCGGCCATATGTTTAAAGCGGGACTGGTTGGCAGAGGCGTTCGCCAGAAGGGTCTTACGGTAAGGTCCAGCCACGCCATGAATGTTTTCTCTATAAAAAGAATACAGGTGGGAGATGGAGAAAGAGAATGAGCCCGGTCAGCGATCGAGGAGGGCAGAGGAGCAAGAGAGAAAGGCCGGGAAAGAGGGAGAGAGAGGTCTATTTGCATAACCGCCCCGACTCACAAAAGTCTATGATAAGTTGGCCCGATAAAGACGACCACTTGTAATCCTCGGCTTCCGCGCTCGCGGGACCGTGTACGTAGAATATATCACAATCCTACGAGCTCGTGGCCGTTCCTGCATTTATTCCGATTAACCATTCGACGCCGCTGAATTTCGTCCGTTCATGGACAGGTCCTATTTCCAAGACCTGTCCAGCTTTCGCGTATTTTTCCCGATTAAACGAACTTTGAGCAATGCTGAGTTCTGCGAAGGTTTCGCAAACCTAATCGAGGGATACAAAAATCGCAACTGTACCACGAGCATCCCTATTCCTTGCCTTTACCGCCCATGGAAACCCACGAAGACCTGATTACCTGGAAAAATCTTCGACTGTCACGAGCCACCTCCACTTCCTGTGCCACCTAGGACAAGAACACGAACCTCACGCGACCAGTTAATTAAAGTCACTGAATGATGAAAGACCCTAGCAGTCGAGTTAGGGTTATTAATCGACTTCGATGATCCGCGGATCAGCGTGCTAATTTCATTGTTTACGGCAGTACTGTGCCGCGTGGAATTAGTTCCCGGTGCAGTAGTCCGCGTTGGGAGGATGATCAGGATCGGTTTCATCGGAACGGGGAACCTCGTTTCCTTTGGTTACGACTGTGCTTTGACGCGCACCGCGCTGGTGTTAACGCGAGTTTTAAGTCGCCGTGCCGGCCGCGGTGTGTCGTATTAACAAACAATCTCGTAAACAATGACCACTGTGTTTGGCCGGGTAGGTGATAGGTGGACTAGGCGGCAAGTGCCAGCCGACCGCGTATATGGAGAACGCACAAGCGAGAATGCATCCGCTTAGCGAATGCATCCGCGAGCTGGCCTGTTACATATGTACCTGGTGACGGAATTGTGTGCAGCTTCGCTCCCTGCATCCTTGGCAATCTGAATAACCTGCCGTGGGTGGAGGATGTAGGCTGCTCGATCTTCGGGTTTAACGCGCCGTTCGATCGGTATACCGATGTCCTACAACGTGTTGCAGGACTTGCGCGAATAATTCAAATGCGAGAAAATCGACGCGCGAGAAACAGATATATATATATATATATAATTGCTTGATTAATTTATAGCGATCGTGGTTGACACCTCTAACCTGCCAATCAAAAATTGACCGATCACCGATTAAATTTATAATCCTATTTACAAACGATTGTATACCGAAACTCGGTCGAGATTATCGACCAGTTTGCAAGGTACCGTTGCGGCTGGTTGCATTTATCTGGAATTGTAGTTTTATTAAAAGTATCGGCAATAAAAGTTGGAGAGAATTGGTTCGTTAAAGGTTTTTGCGCCGATGCAAATTGCGTTTGGCTCTCGAATTTAACGTCGATGGAATTTTATAGCGGTGCCCGAAGCGTAAAGTCGTAAGCAGCAGCTTCGATAAAGGACGAAGATCGTGGTAGCATCGTGCGAAAGTGGACACCTGGTGTAAGAACGAAACGTGGGGAGCACGAGGGCGCGTGCTCACGCGTGTGCAGGTGACAATCTCGTTTGTGTTCACATGATAAACACCGCTTCGCCGGTGCTACGCACGTCTCACGTATCTTACGGCCGTTCACCAGGGATCGCATGCTTGAGATTTCGCACCTTTTCTTCCTTTTCAGCCCTCTGTCGTATTTCCGTCGCGCACCGCCTTTCCCTCGGCCTAATCTCGCATCGGGATTCGACGGTGCTCTTGAACTTCGGACAGGTTCCATTGAATTTGACAGATTTATCGCCCCGCGATTATATTATTCGACGACGTTCGCGATTCTTTATTCCAGAAGATATCGTAAAGATTGTTTAAATATTTATCGGTGCTCGAGCGCGATTGATCGCACAGATCTGACAACGAGATAAGAGCTACCTATTGACGGATGATGTCAGGGGGAAAGCAGTGACCGATCAAGGTGCTGAACCAGGATTCCAATACGGATCTTTCTATTACCAGATCGACATCAAACATCGATAAATTCTTCTCCTCTGAGTAGACCATTTCAATGCAACTTTCCTCGCGGAAGCTATAAGTAACCCCGCTATCGACGTCGAGAATTTCTCTCGAGCATCGGCTCGGTAGGTCCCCAAACTTTTATCCAACTCGTTCAAAGATATAATCTCGAAAATGCAATACGTACTTGCTCCTCGTTCTAGATAGAACTTCTATTTATCACGGTTTTAATGTAAATTAGAAGAAACGGAGGACCCCTCGGTCGTATTTCAAACCAATCGATTAAAGACAGACGATATAAAAGGAAAGTTAATAAAGAGTTAATAAAACGTGACAGGTGATGTAAAGAGAAAGCACAAATATTTTATATGGACAATGTTCATCGCGGAAACGAATTAAATTTAAGAGCCAATGCAGGAAGAGTGGAGGACCGTGTTATTTGGACATTTTTCGTCACAGGAACCAAGTAAATTTAAAGAGCAACGAGCATGCGAGGTGTCAAC
>NW_016910196.1:820172-893456 GCF_001483705.2 Eufriesea mexicana
GCAGGATCGTCCAACGCCGTCGTCCCTTTTCATATCCGCGTTAACCTCGGCGCCGTTCGGTTAATTGATCCGGAATACCATTCGAGCCTCTAAACCCTCCTTTTTCCACGTTCCCGATAATCTGCTCTATCCTAGCCCGCTGAGGAAGACGCTCCCGGTGCGTCGGTTCGTCCTTTGACTCGGCGGACGCGCGGAATCCGCGATACGGCCCTGGTGTCCGCCGCGTTTCCCATACTGGCCACTTCCACCTCGCGATTTATCGGCCTTCCCATCGGGGAAAAGGTTCGTTCAGCTCGTGTCGAGGCAAAGAGCCGCGAGGAGGGAGAGAATTCCGGTCGAGGGATGCAGGATCCTCGCGCTTCGAGGGTTGATCGTCGCCATTTTATTTGACATTTTTCTAACAGGATATAGAACCTCTCTATCATCTCCCACGTAATGACTCCTATCGTTTTATTAACGACTGCGACATTTTTGCGACTTTGAAGACACGATTCATGGCTCCCGACGATATCCCCGCCATGACTGTTGCATGATCTCTGTACAAACAGATACACGCACTGGTCGCGGTGACACTCGATTAATAACAGTGTATCTTAGCCAGGAGTAAACGCAGGGCTATCGGATCCCTCATCGACGATTCGCTGGCCAGCTACCGTTAGCCCAGTTGACCGGTACTCGAACGATCGGTGAATTTATTAATGAACTTCTGCGCTGGAACGCGAGGCAGATCGGAATCGGACACGGGGAAGAACAACGCCAGGACGCTTTGGAAAATCCCGAGGCATCGGAGTCGATCGGTATCGTATCGAAATCCAAAAACGAGGCGGCCAACCGCACAGTGATTAACGAGGGATCCGCGTAGATCTTCGTCGCGGTGGTTGGTACCGCCGGGTGATCTGGCGAACACGGGACTGGGCTATAAATCTAGCGAATCATTCGGTGTTTTATCGGTCGGCAAACAGGTTACTAATATTCCGCCTCGATCGGAGCTCGCGCGACGCGACAAATCGTCCCGTCCGCTTTTCTTTCCTTCCTCTCCGCTCCGCGGCCTCGTCCGTTCGCGTTAAATCACTTCGAACGGCTCCGCGCGACGTTTAGAGGTTCCACTTAGGCGTGGTTCTCCGTTCGAGAGTCCAAGCTGACCTTTCAACGCGGAACAAGTGGATGGCCGGTCGAGAGGAAGCGCGTGCACCGCGTCGAAACGAATCGCGCGTTCGTCAACGCGGATTTCCATATAGATTGGAGCTAATCGCCTCGCGAACAAATCGCCGACCATGTAAACACCGTGTAATTACCACCGCTGCGGGATCCGTGCTCCATTCGCGGCGGATGCTCTCGCAGAGGGTATTTAAGGATCCTCGATCTTCGCGATGAAATCGGGGATGCGCTGCATCTTTCGTCGGATTATTTGTTGCTCCGTATCGAGACCGTGAAAAATTACTCCACCATTTAGGAAACGAAATAATCTCCGAGGAATTGAACGAAGTAAAATATATAAAACAACTTTAAATTTTTGGTCAAGTACTCTTTACCGCCATTTTACCTTCGACCTTTTCCCAAATCTCCGCTTCCGTTTTTACGCTCCTGCCCTTTCCTCGTTTCATCGCGACGAGACGACGATGCAATGCAATTCCGCGCGCGTACCCTCTGGCCAGCTTACGCTGCTTATCATAAAACCCCCGTTGCCATTAATTGTCCCTATAAATCCTGCCGCGTCTCCGCGAGGGGATTAATAATTAGGCGATTACGTGGCGTACACGCTAGGCAGCGCTGCATGCCGGAAATCGATCGTCGGCCATCGCGGACTTTTCTCTCCTTCGGCGCGGCCTGCGATTGTGCGCTCGCGACGTTAAATAATACGCGCAATTATCTGTGCGTAAAGTGTAACGAACGGCTGGGAGGTACTCCGTGCCTCGATCGCGAAATTACGCAACGCTTAATGAACCGTAATAGATCTTACATCGACGTTATGGAAATACCATCGACGGCACTTCTTTCGCTGTTTCCTTTCTTCGAGATCGTAGGTCTCGTTAACGTTATATAAATACCGCGTTAGACTCGTCATTTGCGCGATAGTCACTGCGATCTCGCAATTGTGAGACTCGAGGATATTGCAATGAAAATATTTTTCCAAAATATTTCTCCAATCTCGGTTAACGGAGAGACCTAGCTGAGATCGGTGGTGGAATTGTATTTTAAGAGATAGCAGATTAACGGCGAACTCCATTTGTATTCGGTGAGTAGGATCGGTTTGCACGGAGGCAAAGAATAGCAGCGGCATGTTCAATCATCGAGGGCGATCCAGAAGCAATTACGAAGGCGTCGAATTTAAATGTTCACGGTGTTCCGCGCCAATTGGACACGGGGTTAGCGATCGTAGTTTAGAAACACTTGACCGGACGTGGATAATGGCCGGCGTGGCCACAGAGCCGAGTCCACCGACCCATCCGTACTGGTACGCGGGTGTACAATAACCGGGATTGCGGTTTCAGGATGATAGGCTGTCACGCCGCGTTGCAAATGATTTTCGGTGGAAGCCGCGCACTGTGCCTCATCCTCCGAATTCGACGAGGAAATCGTTCCAAAGATCTCTTTGCGCTTCTACTCGCTTCCGTATCTTCGCTGCGTCGTTTCGTAACTGAAATCCATCGTTAAATCCCGGATCTTGTAATCTCCGTTCGATTCCTCGCGGAATATCTGGATTTTGAACGAAATTCCTCGGCATTGAATTCTGGACGCGGAGGATATCGGTATACTCGTCACTCTTCGTTGCACAGGAATCCTTTTCTATGGGACGGATAAATTCCCGAGCAAAGGATACGGAATTAAAAATGGAGATGAGCGAGGATTTGTTCTCTGAATCTCGTTTTATCGCGTTATAGAAAAATTCCGTTCCACGGAAGATCCTAACGAGCGATTCTTTCGTGCAATCTGTCCGCGAAGAAAGAACAATGTACGCGGTTCGAGGTGGTGCTCACAGGGCGTGTATGAAAGTTTCACGGGATATTTCTTCTGTCCGTTGCGGTTTCGAGTCTGCTTGCTTAGCGAGAAACGCGGACAAATCACGATTCTCGTACGACGATTAATTTTTTCCATAGGACGGAATCGGCCTTCGTACCGGGTTCGATTCGACGCGAGTGCAGCGACGGTGGCGACGCCGCGTGCGTTAAAGAGGAAACACAGCGGTGAACCGGATGCGCCGGGACCGCCATGCTTTCTACCTCGCGGATGCCGCGTTTTCGAACAATTTGCGACAGTTTCGACGCGCTCTGGTTCGTTCCTTGTCGGAAATGGACTTGATCCTTTCCGGAACGACTCGATGCGGTCGTGGCGACGATTTCGGCGCGGATACATTCAGGTCTCTTTCCTCCGGTACGAATCTGCGAATGTGCGAATTAACCGCGATGAAATTCATTTGTCTCGGATTAGCATGGAACCACCGGATCCCTCCATCGAGGAATTATTCGTTTCGCGGAATAAGCGCGAGAAATCGTGGAAAATAATCGTGGACAGTTTGACGTTAAACGGTGCTCCAGGTCTAACCGTTGGATAATACACTGCTAATAGCAGAGACGTAGAATTCGCCGTGAATGAACGAGCGTCACGTCGGCCGTCACGCTTGCGTTGGGCACGTGTTCCGAAACAATCGTTCCGCTATCGTTCTACTCGAAATAACGACATCACGGTGCCGTTGTTAACGCTTCATCCGAAATTACGACGCGGAACAATCCCGATCTTGTAATTCGAATTACGCGCCACTCCGCCTAAATATCGGGCGAATAATGAATCCGGCGCTCGTTAGGGCGCACGCGAGAAACGGCGGACGAATGGCCGAGGTTTCGAGGATGCCGCTACTAACAATCCCGATTGTTAAGGTTGGCCAGAAGCACGGAGCATGCGCTCCTCGCCATGGCTCGTTGAGTCCACGCGAACACAGCGCATTCACGGCTCCTTAACAGCCGCCAACAATGGTCCACCGATCGTCATTATGCCGCGCGTTATTATCTGCCGCTTTATGGCGCGCCAGGTGACACCTGCGCTCGTGGGTGGTAAGCCAGAATCGAGTAACGAGGGTAGGATCCACGGCTGGCGCAACGACCTCGAGAAATCCTTGAAGATCGAACCTCGAAAGCGAGCGGAGTTAAATCCGCATCCCGAGATTCGATCGAGACGCGTTTTTCCGTGGAAGGATAAATTTCTCATTTGGGAAACTCGAGATTAGGCCGAAAATTTTATTGTAGACTTAAAATTCAAAGAATATTTGATCTCGGAAGCCTCTGTCTTCTGTGGAGGACCGAATAAAGGTACAAACTTGAGAGCTTTATCATACGAGTATACTTTGTATTCCAGACTAGTAGTATAAATTTCAACCCTTTGCACTCTGTTGTCGCCGCTATGGCGATATTGTAAGGTAGCCTGCAACTCTGTTGCCGTTACTACGGCACTAGAATTCCGCTGGATTTATGTCAAATATTGTGGTATTGTGAACAGGGAAGGACTCTAGCAAAGGAAAGAGTATCAAGAGCGGTATCGGGTTCGGCTTAGGCGTTTAGGGTATCGTCAGGAGTGCATGCGGATGGACGGATGACCACGTGCAATGAACGAAAATCTAGGAATGTGTCCGAGTGTCTGAAGTACCTGGCTCGCCAAAGACTAGGTCGAGTGATCAATGAAGAGAGCTTGTACATGAAAAGAGAGAATGTTAGACTTTAAATAAGAGCGCAAGGGCGTCGGCCGGGCAGAATGCAGTAATCAAGACGTAGTGAGTACAAAATCCTGTGTTTGAAGATTAGCGTAATATTTTAACTAAAATAAATCTGTTTGGTTATTAAAAAGGAGTCGTTGTTAAACACGCAGATCTCTGTCAGCATAGGATTAATCTAGCAATGATCCTACAATATTGTTAGATAAAATTCCTGAAACACAGAGTTACCGTATGTTACCAGTATAGTTCTACCAGGGGAACCGATGAAAATAAAATGCTACTCGACTGGTAAACACTGTACTGTAAAAGCTAACAGGACAGGTTAAATGACTTGGAGTTGCTGCTCGTAGATCATATTAAAATTAGCTCGGAGTGCAGAGGGTTAAGTTTGGATGATCAATGACACGATGGTCAGATGGAATCAACTAATTAAAATTTATCCCCGGTGAGCAAACGATTAGTATCCTCGTTCAAATCCGTTTGTAAACCACGTTTCCTCGGATTTTACTCCCGAGCGATAAAGCGCGCAAAGTTACAGCCCTGTCGACTGGCGCACAGGTAAAATGTAATACCCTGTCGATCGTAGATTAAAAAGCCTTCATTAGGGCCCCGCGCCGGAGAAAAATCTGCGGTTGTCGAACGCGTGGCGTAAAACAGCTGCCGCCAAGTAGGTTTTATGGCTCATTACGGGGTAAGCGCCTCTGCGTGGTCCCGGCGAGCCTATGAGCGCAATGCGTATTTCAAGGGAAATATACTTTTGCCCATAATAACTTCATGCCTGCCGTTCGCAGTCGTACCCTCGCGCGAAACGGAAAAGTAGAGTGAAATCGGTTTGCTAAACTATCCTTAAACATCTCGCTACCGAGATATATCGCCATTATCCGAGCTATTTACTCGCGGTATGAGGAACCTCCGGGATCTCGTTTATGAATTAAATCTGAAAATCCGGAATCATTCTAGCATCTTTCGGCCATGAATCGCGCTTAGCCGTCATTACAAAAGCATCCTGTCCCGGGTGTTGCGAAATTCGTGACGAAATCAGCGTTTAAGCTTTCAATCGGCGGCCTGTTTGTCAATACTAAGCACGAGGTGAACGCAGGAAATTGATGAAAACGTCACTCGCGACGGGGATTGTCGAATTTACGACACGCGAACGGGGAACGTTGTCGAAACCGCATCGGAACGTGCTTCGGAAGAGTTACGAGGATCTTAAGGATAGATCCGTGGGCAGCCTCGTAAATAACGCCACGGTCTGTGCAGGAATTCGAACGACCCGGTGCGAAGTGACCTGTGAAAGCGAGCGAAAAGAACTAGCTCCTCCGCTTACGCGATCCGGACCAACTTCGAACCACTTCGTTTCACGGGAAACGGGAAAAAGTTGTAAAATATTCGAAAGAATTCGGAAAAATTGGCAAACCTCGCGCAGGATCGCGGATTTTCGAGGAACGAGAGGTAAACGTCTCGCTCGCGATCCACCCTAGTCACTGGCCGCCATATTGCGTCACCGGCGTCGTAAATGTCGCATCCCCGGTGGAAAAAGACAGGGCGTCGGCGGTGCGACGTAGAAGAGGGACCGGTCTAATAACGTCACACACCTTGACAGAGAGAAAAGGCCAGGATCGTAAAAGGCAGCGGGAACGGGACGTTGGCGGACGGACGTAAAGGAAAAAGAAGCTCGGTGGAAATAAAAACCGGCTCGTAATTATGTTTACGAGCCGCGGCTGCGACAATAACCGCGGGAAAGAGGGCGTCGTGGCCGAAGGTATGGCGGGAGGTGTTGCCGTGCCATCCTCCGTGACTCCGAGCGGAATTGCTTGGCGAAATGGAACCGCACGACGTTACGACGCTATGCGTATTACCGTGATAATAAAAATTGGAACAATATCGCGAAAATCGCCGGTAGGATGATTTACGAGGCTCCCGTACCCTTGAGGAACGAGAGGTATCACGCGAAGATCGGGGAGGATTCAGGGCTGAAATTAATGGAGTTACGCGAAGGGAACCTTTTGTGTCGAGGCGGGCAGCGATACGGCAGGGAGAATGTTTAAGCGGCGATTCACCGGTTTTATTGCGCTCGTTATTATTTACCTCGGCGTGCACGGGTCGGCCCTGAGAGGTCCACCCGTTCGGAGGTAAGGTGATCGTCGCATCGTGATCGATTCCCTTTGTTACGCGCCGTTTCCATGTAATCCGCCGTGCACGCCGTTCCGCTCGCCCGGGTAATCGATCGGGATTAAGGTCGAGTCGCGCTACGCTCCGTGGAACTTTCTTTTTCGCAGTGGGAAAGTGGTGGTAGTTGTCTCTTTCGGCAAAGAGAACGTCTCTCCGTCGGCGTGAATAATTTACGAAGAAACGGAGCAATTTCTAAACGCGGCAACGCGACGAGCGGAGAACCGGCGACGAGATAGACTCGCCATAGAATTCGACGTGCCGCGCCGTCGGGTAAATCTGTTCCCACAAAAATCGTTAGATCAGGGGAAATCGATCGGATCGAGCCACCGTTCATTTGCCAACCGGGTGTCGACGTCTCGCTTCATTGACCGAGCAATCGTCGATCGGATCGAGGAAAACGGCGATTCCCGGCACATCGCGCATCATCCTCCCCTGCTATCATCGGTGGCCGCTTCTCGCGACAGCTCGGGATCGCTGGACGAGGAGCGTGCGAGCGCTAGATCGTGGGCGGATAAAGGCCCCGGTCGACAACGTTCGACTTAACCGTAGATCCGGTCGATGCCGGCTATCTGCGAGATGGTAGATGCTTCCTCGGCTGCTACCACGGCTTCCTGCTATATGCTCGGTCCGCGCGGCGGAGCAACGAACACGAGGACGGCGAACGCGGATCGTTTCTAAACGTCGGTTACGATCGATCGTTGGATCGATGCTTGGCCCGTATCGTGGAATTCGTATCGTGCAACGTGCTCGAAATCGTGCCAGCACACCCCTCCGTCGGGCTCATCGTCCTCGGCTGCTGCTTCGTTCCACCGGATCCGTCCACAGGCGGACGATCATTTTCCAACCACCTGTAGGCATATAATCAGCCCGCGCTCGGGCTTAAGTTCGTGCGCTACGTAATAATAACGACGATAAACCAGCCTTCTAACGAGGCGTCGTAGGTAGGCCGCTGACTCTATAGGGAAATATCAATGTTATTTTATTGAGCACGCCGGCGCGCGCTCCGCGCCCGGCTTAGATCCAGGCTTACCCTCCGACGGGGATACGGCCGAGTAAATACGCAATTTGCCGACCTTACGCGATCCTCCGTGTCGTAACAGGTGGAGAGTGGATTCTTCGGGTGTATTCCTCCGACGTTGTTGTCGGCGGAAGCTTCTACTTCTTGGAATTCCAACCGATTCCGAGCCCAGCCGCGAGCGTATTCGAATCTTCACGGTGTGTTCGAGATTTAACAACGTAATTATCCGTTACGCTCGCGGGATCGTTAACATTGTACCGAAGGGATGTTAACCACGAGCACGGGATTCGAAATGACGAAACGAGGATTATCTGTCGAGTGATCGCCTACTCGCCCTGGCATTCTTTCAATTACGCGCGCCGATTAATCCTTCCTAGTAGCCGGTGCTTCGAGACGCGACAGGATATGAGATTATTGCGACGTTCCAAGCCTCCGTCTCTCCTTACGAGCAAATAAAACGCATTGTCGTTCGGTCCGATAGATCCGACAGCGATGTAGATGCACGTCCGTGAAAGACTTTCGCGAGTCGACCGAGAGAGTCGCTCCGATAATCGGCGCGATCGAGCAGCGCGATCATCTCCGTGATTATCGTCGTACAAACAGCACCGACCTGCGGAGAGATCTCACGCTGCCCTCCGCGAGAATCGATCCTAGGAAATCGAAGAATCGGCGGAAAGGAGGCGGGCGTACTAGAAGAAGAGGGAGGATTTTGCCCTGCAGGCCGCCGGATCTGCCTTTCCTTCTGCTCGATCCTCGAGATGGACATTTTCTGCGGTCACAGTCGACGATTATCGGTTATTGCGCGGAACTGTTCCAGCTCCTCATGGGAACCGGTCCGCGCCGCTCGAATCATTTCCGTGTTTATTAGCCCGGCCAGCTTCTAATCCCCTTTTCAGGGTTCTGACCCCCTCGAGGCCGGTACCGAAGACGCGATCCAGAAGAAACCGAGGGATCGAGATCGGCCGTGTCTCGGATCACCGAGCTCATTCGTCCACGAATTAACGCGACGTTACGCTGTTTTTCTCGGGATCCTCTTTCGACGAAATTTGCCTTGATGATTCGCCGCTCAGGGGATCGTTGCAGCTTTTTCCAACGGGTTCGCCGGGATCCAGCCTCGAGGGTGACCGTACGTTGCCGTTCACGGGGGATAGTAATAGGTTTTACGAGGAGGTAATGGCGGATTAACCTTCCATTGCTAGAGAGGATGAATGAAACGCGGCGTTCTTTCCAACACTCGCATTATCCCACTGGATCAGTCGGCCATAATAGGACTCCGTGAAAGAAGTTTCATCGTACCTCGACGAGGCTCCAGGTCCGACAGAGAAAACCGAAGACGTCGGGTCTCTAGAATTTTTAACTACATTGGATCAGAGACTAGTCGGCCATAATAGGACTCCGTGAAAGAAGTTTCATCGTACTTCGACGAGGCTCCAGGTCCGACAGAGAAAACCGAAGACGTCGGGTCTCTAGAATTTTTAACTACCATCGTTATTTCCTTTCGTAACTGTGCAGTCCACGATTTTCCACCTATGGTTACTTCCACTTTCCCTTTCGCGTCGCTTCCAGTAGACCGGTAACGACGTCCAGGCGTCTTAGGTCGGATCCCACTAAATATTCGTCAGAGTTAAATCGAGGTTAGGAGAAATCGATGTTCGTTTCTTCGTCCACTTGGGAACACTCGTCACCGATAAAACACTCGATTAAACTATCAAATTTAGTCCACCCGATCCGCAGCTATTCCCATCAACGGACTATCGCGAGGTTCGCTCTCGACCAATCTCGTTTAGATCGGAATCGGATAGCGGAGACGTCTAAATCGGCACGCGGAAGAGACCAACGACCGACCGACTGGTCGAAGCAGGGGAGGGGGATGTAGAAAAAAAAGGAGGGAAAAGGAAAAAATAAAGAAGTACGCTACAGCTCCTCGCGTGACTACGTTCGAGCAGCCGACACGTAGGTACACGACGGGACCTGTCCGTGTTTATCAGCCATCACCGACGGCGAGCTGCGCCGGAAACGTGGACGAACAGCGACCCTTCCGAGGAGATCGTTTCGAAAATACGACATTCGGGCCAGCTACCCTCCTGGATTACGCGCCACGATACGCTTAAACGGGCCTCCACCACGGTTCGCCGAGATTCCACAATGGCCGACCGAACGTGATAGCGATTCCGAATTTCACACGGAAATATACGATTTCCCACCTCTTCGTTTAAGACGATTAACGTTGGATCAGAGTTTACGAAGATTATAAAAGTGCAGAATGGCACTGAACAAGGTTCAGAGATACACGGTGTTGACTTTGAAATTTTAGGATTTTAAGATTGGCGACGTAAGACCGTCGGAAATATACTCGGTGTAGACACAGACACGGTTGCCAAAGGACTAAATTAACCCTTTGCACTCGACAATTTTTTCGTTGCAGAATGTTGGGAATTTCGTGGAGGAAATAGCCAAACGCACAGGGAAATAACTGTATTCAGTTGTATAGCAACCTTTGGGTTTATTATGCGATATATAATTAAAGCGTATGAGTCTCTTTGAATACCACTATGGGTCACAATGTATGAACTAGCCGTTCTGTTTCTAACTTGGGAGTGAGGAACTCCGAGGGACCCTGGCAGGCCCTTTTAAACCCTCAAAACCGACCCCTTAAAGTCCAAAGGTCGGTAATGACCTGCAACCTTCGACAGGCATGTCGTCATCGTTGCACGGGCGTAGCTGACTTCCAACACAGAAAAATAGTAATTCAGAGACTACCATATTGTCGACGATATTTTTGAAACGGTAAATAGAAAATCGTATGCAAATTAGGAGGTAGAATTATTTTACCGCATTCCACGCATCGTTTGGGTAATTTTAAATTTGATATATTAATTAATATTGATCTTTAGAATCTGATTAAACGGCGACTAAGAGTTGTCTCTCGAGTGCAGAGCGTTAAAGGATTTAACGATACTCCGAATCGGTGTCTGCTGAACGTCTTCGGATAATTATTATTATGGATACACGATGATGATGATTTTAAATAGGCGTAGTCTTTCGCGCGTTTGCAGGCTGACTAACTGGCTAACAAGTAGAGTGCAAGTCCTTCGGTCACGATTGAAACGTTAATCGAAACTTTGCAAGTTTGTAGATTTAGTCATCCAGGTCAAGGAAATATATCATTGTAAACTTAACTACTCGATAGTTTTCGAGATATTTATGATTAGGGTTTCATTATCGCCTTAATTACAGATTTATGTCGAATATTTATCAAGTGCCGTTGTGGCCTAATGGCGAATGTCATCGTTAGGTCGCAATGCCACTTGATAAATATCGATAACTATTGGGAAGAAATCCCTCAATAAGAATAATAATAATCATAATGGTACATTTTCTTGAACTGGGTGACTAAATCTGCAAACCTGCAAAGTTTCAACTAAATCAATGACCCGGAGGACTTGCACGATCCTCGTAAGTCTAATTGCTCAATGGTCATCGTTCCTCCCACCATCTAATTATCCCTATCCTTGTTTCTCTAAATACACATGGAATTTGGCATAAATCTCGGCAGTCGAATCTGAAATTCGAAAAGAGATACGTGCAAGATACGTGTTATTCCTCGATAAGCATCGAATATACGGTTTAATCATGGAAAGGCAAGAAGGCAGCTCGGCAATAATGAATCAAGATTTTCGCGTGACTCGAGCCACTTGCGCGTTGCATCTACACTTCGCGGTATAGCTGGTTCTAACCGAGAAATTCCTTCCCCTACCAGCCCGCGATTCCAACTAAAAGTCCAATTCCTCGAGTCGAAGCCGGCCTCTAAGACCGTTCCAATTAGACTTCGCCGCGGCCACGTTAATTACCACGACGGCATCGAGGAAGTAACGCGCGAACGAGAAACAACAGATAGGCGGTCGGCCGATGATTATTAAATCGTTAAGATCCGCTAAAAGGCGAGCACGCGAGCGAGGAAAGAGCGAGCGGCGGCGCGCCGCAGCGTGAAAATGATATGCGGAAGCGGCCGCGCGGACGTTCGAGGATATTGTGCGGAGGACTTTAAGGCTGCGGAGGAGGCGACCGCCGCAGCCGCCTCGGGACCCGTTTTAATGCGATGCACCGCGCGGCCGCGGCTACATGCGAGATCCAATGCGATCTCATGTTTAACAACGCCGTATCCTCGCTCGCCGCGCTGCGATACGGTTACGCTTACAAATTCTATAGGCGGGTCGAAGCTCGCGTTTGTGTCATTGTGTGAGCCAACCACGCCGTTCATCTCGCTCGATCGCCGCCCGTGATAATCGATGAAAAGTGGACGCGGCAGATCCTCTGGAATTTTACAAAAATTCCATTCCCCTACGGTAACTCACGGTGCATTTCCAATATCCACTTCCTTTTACACATTTCATAATTTAAATGGCGATCGATGTACGCTACCTAGAATGCCAATTTGTTGCTCGAGAATCCGTTTGTTCGAATTCGTCGTGGCAGATCTATCAGAGTTTGGGAAACTGTTCCGAGCGCAATTTTAACGATCGATTATTGGCTATTGCGATAGTTTATGCTGTTATTTTTGCGCAAGCAACGCAAGTCTAGTTTGAGAAAGATCCGAGGCCGCTAGAGACCATACGCGGAACAACTTGGATTGGACGGTTACGTCTGAAAGTTGAGATTCCCGAATGGACGTAAACGGATCTGATTGGCAGTTTCGTCTGGTGCACTGGTTCGCGGTATGGAGCGAGTACACCGACGTTCCCATATCGGGATTGCTCGGAAGAGGAGAAAAATTTAAGCGCCAATCACGTAACCGTGTTTACGTAACCGAGACCAGTGGCGGCGACAGCGGAACCGGTAGGTGGGTTCTAAGCTGTCGCCACTTTCTCGGAATCTTAAAATGTTCCGCGGTCGCAATTACCTCGGCTTCCCTGCCGATCGCGGATCGACGGACGTCAGCCACGATTTACTCTTCGCCATTCTCTCCGTCTCATCCACTCTCCGCCGTCTAATTCCTACCTTACTCGCAAACACGAGACTCAGGACAGGAACGCGAAATTTCTTGCTCCGAAAAACCACCGCGGCTTCCGATAATCGGCGTAACGAGAGCAAAGGGAGAAAATGGTAGCCTAATTATTTTCCAGGAACGTAAAATTAACACTCGTACTCCATTCTCCACGGTTCTACGTCGCAACGACCGGTCTAGTCTGAAAATCACCGGTCTCGGCCATCTTATCGTCGCAATTACTGAAAACGCGCATCCACCTTTAGCAAAATTAATATTGACCCATATCGGGATGGAAATATAATTGCGCGTGTTTCTTTATTTTCGGTGGTATCGCTGAAATTACCATTATCGACGCGCTCCGCGTTTAGATACGTATTACGGCTCCGTGATTCCGTCGTTAAACGCGAAACGAGGAGACGGTGGATAGCAAAGGAGGAACAGTGGCGCGAAACTCGCGTGGCGCAGCAGAGTCCCTTGCGAGGCGGAGGACTTCCTCGAAGCTGTCGATCCGAGCCGATGGGAATTTGTCCGAGGGAACGAGGCGAGAAAGCAAGCGGGAAGGGAGGAGCCGAGTGTACTAGCACGAGGACGAACAGCAACGAGAGATATGCTATTACCAGGTTCCTGGTACCTCGATTAATTGGCCTGTACAGTTAAAGCAGGGCCGAGAGGGGGTCCTCGTCGATCGGCCGCGGCCCTCTCACGGTTAATTTATTGCCAGGCCGGACTCTCGGTGTCGTGTTGTCTCGGCCGCGATCACGACACCGCAAATGAAGACTTTTATGCTAAACGGCCGAGCCGAGTCGAGCCGAGCAGGTGGAGGAGAACGTGCCGCGTGGATCCATTAATTACAGTGCCTGGGAATACGGGACGGAGCATCTCGAAACGAAACGATTTCGAAGAAGACAGGCCGCGAAACGCGCGATCAAGGGCAGGATATTTTCTCTGCTGCATAGTGTTTTACATAATTTTTTACACGGTTCACGCGCTCCGCGAGCAGCTCGAGGGAACGAGGCGGGGACAGGTTGCTCGACAGGCTCGTCCTGTCGGTTTTATTTTTCCAGCAGGAAGGGATTTTCGAGACGCCCGAGCATTCCGGTGGAAGGAAAAGTTTCGGTGGTCGATGGCCGTCGGATCTGATCGGCCGATTTTTCAATTAACCCGCGTTCTACCGGCCGTTAACGCGCTTTCACTTCCTGTGCTTCGGCCCGTAAAAATATCGCCGCGGCTAATCGATCCGCGTTTCAGATTAACGTAACCTCGATAACGGTTCTCGCCTTCGAGCGCAGTGGTCCACGCGCGGATCTAATAACTCCTCGGCATTAAGCAGTTCTTATCGCTTACTATTATACGATTCATAGTCCGGTGGCAAAAGGAAGAGAGAATACGCGAAACGAATAGCAGAAAACGTGCGAGCAAATAAAATAATAAAATCACAAAATCTCGTTCTGACCTTAATAAACGAAGTCGAGGATCGTCGATTCGGACTCTTCTCTCTCCCGAACATCTCTCGTCCTCCTGCAAAGGGAAAACATCTTTTATCTCCCGATCGCATGCATGATAATAACGATAATAACTCGTCTGGATAACGCTATCGCGATAATAAAAGAGAAATGACGAATAAAGGCGCAGAAACTCGTAACTCAGCGACGTAATAAGTCCGCGCCGTGTTATTAAATCGAACTCTAATCCTCGGGGAATAAACGGCTAAAACTGGCAAACAAACGAAAAATAAATGTCGTTATTCCTGAAAGGCGAAACCGATCTTGCTCTCTAACCGAGGCTCCGTGAACGTCAATTAACGAAACGAGCGGGCGAATATCGGCGCACGGTTTACCCGCGGCACGCATCGTTGCGCTCGATCACTCGATCGCGCTCTGGCCAGCCGGTAGCCGCGTCGAAATTATCTGCAATTTCCAGCAGTCGACGAGGCCGCGCTGCAAACGATTTATCCGCCGTCCGTGTATTAGCATAAACGGTTTATTTTAGGCGGCCGTTGCCTTCGCGAGAGGCCAGGATGGATTCGCGCTCCACTGATCTTACCGCTCAATCAACACCCCGTTCACGCCTCCATCGAGTCACTCACGGTTCAATCTCGTGTCACGACATCGTATAAACGCCGCTCCAACCAGAGATCTACGCGTGTCTGCGCGAATAAATCGCAGATCGGTTTATCCCGTTGTCGAACGTGACGCTCTTTTGCATCTCGTCTTCCCTTCTTCTTCTTCTTCTTCTACCTTTTCTTCCTTTCTGCCACGCTGCGTCGGCGATTAGGCGTTATCAGGTTTCAACGAGACTCGCCGTGAACGTTGAATACGTTAAGTATCGGTCGAGATTGAAATTTTATAAATTCCGTAAAACCCTGTCGACCAATTTAGGCTGCAAAGTCGACGATAGAGGAGAAAACGATCGGATCGAGGGAATTATTGTATCGGGTGTCTGGAAAGTTCGTACCAACTTTGAAGGAAAATCGAAACGCAGATTTAATATATGATATATATACAGGGTGGGTCACTACGTATTGCCATCTAGATATACGTCAACATGAAGCTGAATGGTTTTGAGAGAGGCATATTCTTGTAGATGGACGTGTAAAGGACATGCGAAGGTCATTAATATTCTTTAAAATGGAATCGTATACTTTTTGTTACATCAGCTGATGCTCCTTCGTATTCTCTAGAAAAATATATTAACCGATTTATGTAAAAAAAATCATTAGTTTAGGAGATATTTTAATTTTGGTATCGCTTTTATAGTCTTTTATTTCTCAAAGAAGGTATATGTTTCCTCCAATGCTTCTCCTGAGAGACTTGCCCGACCCCCCTAAGACACATCTGTAGCTGTAATTTATTAAATTATGTAGGTGCCATTTTGTTCTACAACCTCCCTCCATCTTGCAGGCAACTTGAAAATTCTATTCTTCCAGAATCTCTCAGGTTTTTCAGTGAAAAACATTTTTCTACGTGATTTTGTATCTCGACGAATGAGTTGAAATTTTGTCCATTAAGGGAATTTTGTAATGATCGAAATAGGTGGAAATCTGAGGGCGCGAGGGGTAGAACATCCCAATCGAGCTCCAACAACTTTTATCAGATCTATCCTTACGCCGCCCATCGAAAATCGGCACAAATTTTCCAGAACTAAATGGAACGTACGAGATTTAAGGATATTCTTTTATTTTGTCTTAAACGGGATGCAGCTATCTCCAGGTTGAAGAGGGAAATAAATTTCTTGCTGCCGGCCTCGCGTATCGGAATACGCGCAGCGGAGCTTTCGACTGTCCTTGCGGAGAAAGGTGTTGTATATGGGCGGCGAGCACGGTCGCTGAGTTATGGAAATGGCTCGACGTTTCAATTCGCATTGCGCAATCCATTGTCGAGGATAATAGGATTACCACGGGAGAAGCGTGGTATACCGTTCGGGTGACCTTCTCGATAATGTTGCACGGTGCTCCGGGTGAAACGCGGCGATTTACTTTACAGTGAGTCAACGGATTAGCGCAGACCGAGTCGAGGCTCCGGCGTTAACGTAATCACGGTGTAATCCAGCCAGGATCAAAGGAAGTTGCGACTTTCGTCGCCGCTCTGCCACCCGGTCGCTATTGTACCTTGAAATCTTCCCACTGACAGAGATATACCGATCCTCCGGGTCGCTGAAATTCGCGACGGTAGTTCGCTCGTCCCTCGACGGTTACAGAGAAGATAACGAAGAACCGTGGTCTTGACGGCAGACATTTCTAGCGATTAACATGCGAAAAGACGTCCGAGAATTCGCCTATATATTTTATCGAGAGTGTGTGTCCGGTGAGGAGGTTTATTTCCCAACAGCCGCCACGAAGTGCGGATATATCGCGTTACTCGTAATTTCCCGAGTGTCCGGCCTGCACGGGCCGCGTGAGACCGATCGGGAAGCGAGACCGTGCAGGATCCCGACGATTGTTTCACGCGTAATTCGCCTTTTACGAGCGCGATTAATTCGATCCGATTTTATTATTCAGCGTAAATTAGCGCCCAGATCGCTCCGATTTAGTGGCACGTCGAAACTGTTTCTCGAGAGCTTGCGGGAAAGAAGGGAAATTATCGCACGGTCGCAATCGGTGTACTAATCGTTTTCGACCTAGAAGCTCGTAGATTCGAATAAAATCCAGGATATTCCGATCCTCTTCACTCCCTCGTGTACGCGTCTGTACGAGACGTATCTCCTAAAACTGTTGCTGCTATTTCATAGACTCGACCGGTAAGGAAATTGCTACTCCTTTAAAACCGATCCACACCCATCGCTTACATCGCCGGCAGCTCACGCGCCAAGACAAAGTCGCGGGACGAGCTTCCATCACGCGAACCGTCTGACCCCGACGGGCCGCTTCTACTGCAGCGTTTCCTCGTGTAGTTTCCTCCCGAGCAACGGGGCCTCGCGGTATATACGAGGGGTCATATCGCGTTACTCGTAATTCCGCCGGCGTGTCCGTCGTCGAGTGCTGCAGCTACACCGAAGGAAAGCGTGCTGTTGCGCTACGATGGAAGTGGGGTGGAGCGAGGGGATCGCGTAGGTAGCATTAGTCGTTCGATCGAGTTGCTCTTGTTGCCGGTAATGCCGCTCGGATAGCGGAATGCGCGAATTCTTTGGAAAGCAACAGGCTGCCGTGGCGCTGCTTCAGGTGGTGTAGCGCAACGCGATCGGCCAGATGGCCGAAGACGAAGGTGAGGGAACTGTGGGCGTCCTTGCCTCTGGGGACAGGGACGCGCAAGCCCTCCGGGACTGCGACTCGCCTCTCAAACGCCACCTCGAGCACGCCCGTGCAGCTGTGATCCCGAGAGCAGATACGCGAAAATTTTTGTTTTCCAAGTAGCCTACGGTCACCGAGCGAATCCTCTCGTGGGTGGTCTCCGCGCTCGCATTCGGTGTCGGAGCAATTGCGTTCTCGATGTAGCAGGATCCGCGAGGATCTCTCGGTTCCCAAACTCGGTTCGAGGCTCGAACGGTACCGTGTCGAAGAGGTCGCTGTCGAAACTAGAAAGTCGAGTTGGGTGAAGAATCCGAGGAAGGGTGCTAGGCACGGAACGCGTGAATTTCGGTGAAAACGACGCATCGGAGTAGCAGAGGCCGAAAGAACTGGTGCAATGGGTCGCAGGTGCATCAACCGCGGCGAAGATCGAGAGGGAGAGTGCTGCCGGTGAGGCCAGGTCATGGTTCGGCCGGGAGCTACGATTGGCCGTTTTAGCGGGCCTGGTCCGCTCGGACCGGGTATAATTTGCCCGACGCGGGTATCTCTGCCGTCCGTTGGCTGGCCGAAGCAGCGGCTAGTCGCGAAGACGCACGACGGAGAAAGCGGATAATTGCCGGGATCGGATCTAATTAGCATGGGAGGCGAGCCATGGCTCGCGATGACGATACAATTTCGTGCCGTGCTACGAGGGATTTGTTGAAATTACACGTGCGCGCGACTAATAATGCCCCGTGGCCTGCGCAGCGGGCATAACAATGCGAGGAGCGACTTAATAGCCGGTGTTGCAGGCTCGATATTGCTTCTTCTGTCCGAGTTCGACAGAGGGTACGTCTCGGAAGCGACTTCCCCGTTATCCGTGGAGGATGTTACCCGGAAAGAAACAGGTCCTCCGCCTCTGGCATCCGCTGTTACTAGAATTTCCATAGGACTCTGGGCGTGTGGAAAACTCGCGAGAAAGAGTGCAGGACAGAGTGGATGCCCTCGATTCGAGGGAAGACAAAGATCCCATCGATCTAACGACGGAGGCCGGTGGGTCCAATACAGTCATTAGCCCCAGGCGAACGGCCTAATGACGATGATGCGCGCAGCTGCTCTCCGCCGGCCCCCACGTACGGATCGCGGGCACACGCTCGGCCACAACACGCGCGAACGCCGCTGCCATGATTTTATTATCGATGCTATTGAATACCGCCTCTCGACCGACCGTATATACACGCTCCAAGCCCCGACGAACCTTCTTCCGGGCTTTAAGGCCTGCTGCCGCGCCTTTATGTAGCGGATGCGGCTCGTTCCCGTTTCTCTCTGCCAGAGAGTCCAGTTGCCCCGTTGCCTGTGAGCGCCTGCACGCGGGCTCGTGCTCACGCGCGCGCGCGCACACACGCCCGAGATATGCAATCTCTGCCCCTTATCGCGCGACCGACCTGAAATTCCACCGACTGATCTCTGATCCTACCTACCTGTCGACGATCTACGAACGGCCAGACGATCGAATCGTACGCGCGATAAACGCGCGATCTGCTTAGAGATCACCGATACCCCGCCCTCGGCACACGCACGGGGTACTAACGTATTCCACAGGCCGCTTCCGAGCTCGTTATCTCGCGATCGTTGCCTCGGACCCACCTAACGCCTGATAAGCGAGAGGCTGCCTCTAACGGGACTGTTAATTACTATCTGTCCGGCGACGCTCGCCAGCTATAGCGAAAAGGGTTCCGACGTCCACGCAGACTCTGCCTTTGCTGCCTTTGATCGCGGGACGCCGTTGCTTTTGTTGCTCCACCATGACTCGTCACCGAGGAAGAAGTCCTCGAGTTTCGTTTCATCGCGCGCCGGCATCTCGAGGAACGAAACCGCTCCTACGATGTCTCGTCTCTGCGAGATCGATCGTCGTGAAAATTTTCATTCAAAATTTTATTCCATCTCGTCTGCTTTATCGAAACTTCCGTAGTCATGGACTTCTGTCATTTTTCGCGAAATTTTCGAGCGAAAATTTGATCGCTCTCCCCCTTGATCGCCGTTTACGACGTACTAATTGCACCTCGCGCTGACGATCTACCGCGTCTCATAAACATCCTGTCCTCCGGTTAATTAACAGCTAAATCCAGCAACCGATTGCCAACCAGCGTGCGGCGCTAGGAAAACAGAAGTGTACGGCACTGCTTGGAACGCGGCTAACGGCGAGCTTTCGAAGTCGCCACTGGCCCGATATATCATGTAAATAAGCTGTTCGAGCGGTTATTAGCGGCGTTGGAAGCGGACGGGGAGAAAAATCCGGTTGGCAGTAATGAAATGCCGCGTCGGCGGTGAAAATCGAGGAAACGGCACAGGCGAGATTCGCCTAACGAGCTGACAATTCAGAATTTCTCGCGACCCATAATCCAGCCGGCCATTTAAGGACGGTCCGTTTACGGTGTTCCGCTATTTTAATTCAACTCCGGCCGGGTAGTTAAGGGACTCGCCTCGCGCGTTTTGGGCTTGCTCGCGCGAACCTGTCCTTAAGTTTGCAACTCAATCGCGCTGCTGCTAATGGGATACCGTCCGCCTATGGGAAAGTGGCGCATTATTGCGAGGAAATGGTCCGGTCGTCGGTGGCGTTTATCAAATTTGACGCAGCCCCGGGAATTCCGAGGGGCTAAAATTGGAACTGGAAATATTTACGATGCTATATTACCGATAAGCAAAGCGCTTTCCTGAGGTTACCACGATAAATGGCACGGTAGATAAGAGCGAAATTGAAACCATTGGGTTACAAATCTATAAGCCGTCATTTAACTCGGAGGAAGCTCTAAATCACCGCACTTAATACATCCTTCCGCGCCTATCGCGATCCCGATCGTTCATCGTCGCGCGAGCCAGCGTTTCTGCGATCGGGTAACAATCGAATTAAACGGCAAAAGTTCCTCGAAAGAGTCGCCATCTCGGTCGGACGCCCCTCTCGGTCCGCACCTGCAATCGCGCGATAATCGGTTCAAAGCGACGCGATTCCTCTAGCCTCGCGCTGAGTTCCGCTTCCTCCGCGTATCTTCTCCGAAATCGCACGATATTACCGCACAGCAATCGACGGGCATCGTTACGAGCTCGACGGATGATCAAGCTAACAAAGTAGATGAATTTACGAGCGGGCAATTTGGTGGATGGACGTGGATAGAGGGTACCGAATAGCCCGGAGGACCCGCGAGTGTCTCTTCAGCGCCGATCCACATTGTTCCCTATCGTGTTTTGAGGAAGTCGTGCAACGTCCGCGCCGCGTGGAACGGCGAGATAAGAGGAGGAAGGAGCGAAGCCAGCCGAAGTTCTGCCGTGGATCTTAAGGACAACGGTTCCGAGAAGTGCAAGAGAACTGTAATCGTTGCCCCGGCGGCCGTTGCAGCCAGTATACGAATCACTGTCGGCAGAAAAGTAGCGGCCCGCGGGCTCGGCAATTTCCGTAAATACACAGTGAAAACAGCATCGTCCGAGGGGGACGATGCCTCTCGCGGACAGGCGCAAGAAGACGGGAGAAGAAGCGGCTTCAGGAAGTGGTTCTAATAGTTTCTTTCCACTCTCGGGCTCCATCGGCATGGCGGCCGGGGTGACCGAGTCTCGCGGTCTCGAAAATCCGCACTCGGATATCGGACGTGGATCGGACCCGTCACGATCCGCGGGCCCGGACGATCGTTCCGGACATGGAACACCGTGGGATAATCGTAATGTCGTCACGCGGTACGAGCTACTCCGTTCGGTGGTCTATGGGGAACGAAGCAGCCGTTTAACCTTTTCCTGCGACTCGCGATTGTTCCAACGTGTGTCCGGGGTCGCTTTGATCCGTTTCATCGGTTCGCTCAGGCGCTTGGCCTTTTTTGACTTCGATCTAGTCCGTTCTCAATCGTTTCGCGGACGTAGACGTTTGGAATTAGTCCTCTTGCGACCCTTGTACATCCCCAGATCGACCGACGTACCCTGCGCGCTGTCAAAATCTGTCAAACGTTGTCACGTTACTCCCATCTGAGTTTCCAAGTGCGAGTACGCGAATATGAATTTGAGAAAAAATTCGCGCGAGAAAAATTACGGGAATTATCGAACCTTGGACAGCGTAAGGACTAGGTAGACTACTCTTGACAGCGTTTTGCAACCGAGATACGACTGAGAAAGGTACAAAAAGGAATTCGCGAGTGCAGAAGTGAAAAAATCACTCGATTCGAAGTCCCTATTAATTTCCATAAGAAAAATACAAAAGTTACGGAACCTTGGGGTACGCAGGGATTATATGGAGCATTCTAGGCGACGTTTTTCAGGCAGGCTCGGTCACGTTCGTCACGGAAGCCAGCTTCCGTCTCATTGGGCGGGCCAGCTTGTTGCACTTCGCCGGCGACAAGTTCCCCCGGTCGCGAGCGTGCACCGGGGGACGGTGGACGTATACCTACGTATCGATAATTTATTCGGAATGGGATGCAAGGCGAGCGGCGCAAAGTCGTGCAGCCTGCCGATCGCCGACCGGGCCCCGACCGTACGACTTTTCTGCTCGCCGGCTCCGCGGACCGAGAAATCGTTTCTCGGATCAGCACCGCTATAAGAGGCGAGACGAGGGGCCCGGTGGACGCGTGGACGCCGGACCACGTTGCGACTTCTGAATGAAAGAACCAACCAGCCCGATCCCGCCTGCTTCGTGGAAACGCGAACGTCTCTATCTGAAATTGGCAGTCCCTTGGCGCGCACTTATGCGAACCGGGAGATTTACGAGCGACGACCTCGGCAAATTGGATTCTATTCCACGTTCGGCTGCTCGGTACAACGCTCGATAAGACGCGGTAATATATGCGCTACTGTCCATAACCTTAATCGCGCCTCGGAAAATTCGGAACGTCGGCCAAATCGTCAGGGACCCTCGAAATCCTCAGTGGTCCCTCGAGTTCTGAACTAGCGACGAGGATTCGCGAAAATTTGTAAATTTCTGATAAAACACGATATTGGAATTTATGGCGCGAATTCTACATCGTGAGACGAAAGATGTAGGGTGTCGGAAAATTGGCGCGATATCGCGCGATTGAAGTTAAACGGCGCACGTGTGCCAGTGGATACGCGTGAGACTGCGTGGACGGTGGCTGGATGGATGGCTGGAGAAGGCAGAGCGAAAGTGGACGAGGGGAGAGGCTGATGGACGAATCGAAGGCTATCGATCATTCGATCGATAGGAGCAACGAGACCACCGAAGGAAAAATTAATCGTCGCGTTAAAGTGGCCGGCTACCGACAGTGAACGCTTAATGGCAACACCTCTCGCGTGTATCCACGGAATCGCATGGTGCACCGGGATACGACCATTAGCCGGGATCGTTGTCGTTACGTTGTTACGCGCTGAATTCATCCGCTTTTTGCTCGCGATTGGGCGGGATCGCGAGGCGCGAGCGGCGATCCGTGCGAGCTTGAATCCGACTAGCTTGTCCAATCTAGCGGAGCAGGGAACGACTAATGACGAAGGATACCGCTTTCAGTTGCGTGGAAAAACGACCAATCGGATAGGAGAAGCTGGCAAAAAGCATCTGAAATTACTCCTCGGGAGCCCCCTGCTCCCGTGGCAGCTGGTTCGCTGAAATATATTCTCTATCGCGAAACGAAATACGAAGCCTAATGACGAATCTCGAGCACCGTTTTTCATAGCGATTCTTCCCCTTCCTCGTCAATCGAACGAATGCGATGAAATATTTAGACTGGAATTACGCATCGCCGCGAGACAAGGTATCCCCAAGATTTCTCGATAAGAGAGCGTTCGCGAGGTGAAATCTCGCGAAAGGCTACCTCCGGATTAATCGATGCTTCCGGTAAACCGGTATCAATGATACCTTCTTATTTTCGAGAGAGACTAACTTTTCAGCGTACAATGTTCTTCAACCTTTCCGTACCTTTTCCACGCCTTTTAACAACCGTTCACGGCAGCCAGCTTATAATCTTCCAGTGACCACTCCGCTCCTCGGATTTAACGTCAGCCAGCGCGAAAAATGGCCGTGTAGCTGTTGGCACTGAATGCCAAACAACACGTGTAACAACGAAACTCGAACGGCAATTCTCCTAGCACACGGATGGAAAGCCGATTGCACCAGACAGACGGACACGATAATGTACGAGGCATTTTTCGAATCGAATTTCACGCCATTTAATGCCACGAGCACATTAGCATAGCGGCAGCTCGTTGAGTGCCTCCTGTTTTTTTCTCCCCGCTATGAAACGCCCGGCGAGATCTCGTACACCGGCTCCGAGACAACGATGGTGTCTTAGGCGCTGACTTCGCACGATTAGCATTGTCATTAGCATAAATAGTTTATGGGATCAAAGTGCGAGCACAGCCGGAGAAAGGGCAGCCAGAATCGGCCCAGTTCATTCAAGGCTCGCCGAATCGACGCGATGCTCTATGTATTGCGATTCTCTGCTTTGCATTTAATTTACCACCGCTTATTCCACGCGTGATGGACGCATCACGGATGCCTCGGGGACTAACGCCAACGTCTTTATCCTTCGCGCGTGGTAACGTCTCGATCCGCCGTTGAGTTATCGATCGAACACTTCTCATTATCATTAGATACGGTTAGTTCGCGTTCCAGTCTGGAAATTGATTTTTCAAAAATTTACACCCAACACTTCTAGCCCTATAATTGATCGATAACGTCCGTATGGGTCATCTCGCGTAGTTATCTGACCGCAACTATAAACATGGAACCGAGCTTAGCGCTAGATTTACGGAACCCGTGAATTTGACGGAAGGGTTGCACCAATTATACTACGGTAACAGATTTAATTAACTAATATTAAGACTGCTAATATTGCAGGATACCAAAAGAAATCGCGAATCGGCCATTGCCAACAAAAACAAATTGTAAATCGATCGATATCTTCTAGAAGCAAATCGAAAGGTTATTCTATATAACAAAATTAAGTTGCGTGACTCCACTACGGGGAGGTGAAGCGTAGGTTAAGGAAAGCATATAAGCGTGGTCCTTGACAAGCAAAACAGAGTCCTTGGAAATCGGTTGTGACCAGCACAAGCGTGAGTCGCTTGGTGTTGTAAAGACAGTTTTAAAAGAGTACGTCTTTGCGTGTTTTCGTTATCTCGGAGTTCTTTCCCTGAGTTAAATCAGCTTACGAGTTTTGAGTTTGCGTTATCGTGTTCTTGTTCTTTCGTGAATTTTCCGTGTCTCGAGACCAGTGTTCGCCATCCTACAGTATTATATGTAATTGTTTTTAAATTAAACTAATCGTTTAAAAAAAAAGGCACGTGGTTTCCTTTACCTGTCAATTAGACAGGTGTCCTTAGAAACAGGTATACAGATAGCGTCCGTAAATCTAGTATTAATTCGACACCCTCTCAGCACGAGCTTCTTCTCCTTAAGCTAATTACACAAAGGTATCAACGAAGTAGACGTATCACGGACATCATATTTTCAACGCTTCTTAATTTTTGCTATTACTCAATCGTTGCTTCTATAATTACCGCGTTATTCCCTCGCACGCTAACGAGTTGTCCCGCATACGAAATAAATGATCAATTAATCATTAATCACCGTTTCCTCGAAGCTTCGAACAAAGGCGTGACAATTTCGACGATTCCCGCTTGTTAGTCACGTATTAAACCGACACGCCAACTTTGTCGCAGGATTCCTGGAATCCTTCCACGCGGTTCCCGCGTCCCTGCTTTTCCGCGCCGTCCTTTAATCGCGGCGTGGTATCGCGACGCTTTTCCCTCGTGCGCGATCGGGCCCGAAAGATAGGCGCGGAGCGGGTCCGGGGGAGAAATGGCATAATGAGATCGGTACGCGGCCGTAACGCGCGTTGCTCGTATCGTGACGTCGGGGAAACACGGGATGACGACGACGTGGGATCGTCCTTGCGCTCGCTCCCGCGGCCCCCATTGTTCCCCTCGAACGGCGGCTCGTTTTGCTCGCAGTGGGTCGTGCGATCATCGAAAGTGCCTCATTTTTCCACCAGAATCCTTTAATCGTTCCACTGCGTCTCGCAATTACTCACGGTTACATTATTCTCTCGGCTTTTCCAATTTCTCCTTCCCCTTTCCGTTTTTCCCGCCGCCTTTCAACCTCGAATATCGTCGCAAATTATTTTTCAATTTTTTAATTTTTCAATTTTTTAATTTTTTAATTTTTCAATTTTTTAATTTTTTAATTTTTTAATTTTTTAATTTTTTAATTTTTCGCAAGTCCATGAAAGTTGTTATCGATGATCTCGCGGTGTCTCGAATCACTCGAATGACGAATATCTGCGTCGGTTTTATGAAAGAAGGATCGGAGACGTGGAATGTTACGAGACGCCATGACGGAGTGGATTTGAATAGGAGCTTGTACGTCGTAAGGAGGATTGTTGGGCGAATTTAATTAGTTGTACAGGCTTGTGCAACGCGGAGACCGGAGGTCTGTTGAAAGAAATGGAAACTCCGACGCGAAGAGGATATCCACCTGTTGCGTAAGCCAGATGGATTTATTGGTCAGGGCAGACGCAACGTCCAGTTCGATTTATCTTCTGCGGCTTGCTCAACGCCGAGACAATGGCCCTTGGAAATCAATGTCTATTTAACGATTGACCACGAGGAGGTTCGTTAAAATTACCTACTCGTGTTTGCTAGGAACATACACACGCCGAGTGCCCAATTTGCACTGCCAATTTTCACTCTGAGAACTGAGAAAATTTCGCTTTCCTTCGACGATCCTTAACGACGACTACGAGATATACTAAATAGACACTTTATCCCCGATAACGTGGTGATAATTCCATGCAGTGGTGACACCCATTCCCTGTCACGAATGTCATTTAATCCGAAATAGCATTCGAGTTAGAATCGATTCTCCTTCGATAAGATTTACAAGGTAGTTAATAATACAGCCGTTATTAACTTCAACTTGCAATTCTCTCTCGCGATGCTCACCAATCATCGTAGATGTCGCTCCATCTGACCCCCTAATACTAAAGAAATAATTACTGAATTAATCGATAAATCATCGAGACATGAAAGTTCGTATCCTCGAGTCTCGGCGAGCGAATTAATAGAAATCAGTCAAGATAAGAATCCGAAACCTCAGTCAGTGCTTCCTGAAATATACCTCGGCCATGATTCAGTCCCTGCGCGCATCAATCTCTGCGGCTGCTCGATGCTTTAATTTACGATTAATCTTAGACGCAACGTGACTTCGGAGTCGTACGATGTTATTATAAATGGCTAAACACTGCATCATCGAGCGAGTCCGTGGATCGCAAGAGCGTGTTCCTCGTGGCAACGTGAAATCGTAAGCAAGTTCATTTTAAGCGAGTAACCGTGGCGTGGATCATTAGCAAAGAATTCACGAGACGGCGCGCACAAAAGGGATTCTCATAACGATTTTCCCTGGTGCGTGTGCGCGGTTGAAACGAAAACCCGGTCACGAGTAATCGCCATTATAATCATCATATGCAGGTGTATCGCGGGCGCTATCGCGCGACATCGATTTCGCAAGGCGTTCCCAAGGAGAGGCGCAATCGCGCGCCTACTTTTCGCAATTGTTTCGAGCGGATCGCTCGAAAAAGGAAGTGATGATTCAACAACACCCGACGAAACGCCAGGAAAAAACATCGGCTGGCGTTTCAGCGAAATTAAAAGTGAACGTTTAGAGATACCCGGCCTGCATCGGGATCGTTCGTATGGTACTTAACGACCGGCCAGAGTAGCCGTGGCGAATTGCCACGGGGCTAAAGATGGGAAAGTAGTCGAGGTTAATCATCGAGAATACCAAAAACGAAATTTAACGAGGACGTGGCAGTTTCCGTCAATCGTGTCATGGAGGTACTATTGATGGCAAAATTGCATAAAACCATGAGTGATTCTTTTATGACGCATCGTTGATGAATTACCACTATTCCGAATGCTTTTACCCCCTTGCATTACGACAACGAAACTGTACCCTGGTCAACGAGTTCGCGAGGAACTCACTGAAGAAGATGACCGTTTCTCTTTACTGACGTCATAGATGTAGGATCGTGTTTTTGTGGATTGACTTGAGATAGTATTGTTGGCTTTTTAATAGAATAAAATAAGCTTGTAAGTAGAATGACGGCAACTGGCTGTGAAACAAGAGAGATTCGCTATGGGCACACTGTTCTGATTCTTCTTAAAACTGACTTTCTTAAACTGACTAATAGACTACAACTGATGGACTGTCTTTGCACACTCTTAGACTTTGGCACACCCTTAGACTGACTTTCCCCCGTTCTTGCACCCTTATTTAAACGGTGCATTCTATCCTCTTTCATACTTAGGCTTTCTTTCCCAATTCTGCCCTTTCCCACGCAACCTCAGTGGATCAGGTACTTCAAACACATGCTGCATTCATAAATTTCCACTCGTTTATCGCATTCGGCTCTGTCGTACATCCATTTAATTCTCTTGCGCGCAGACACTTTCGTTCTAAGCCCAAACACTCTTGATATTCTTTCAGGGCCGTAGTCGTTCCAATTCTACATTCCAATCATTCCAATTCTAGTTTTCCAATTCTACATAGATTGTCTTGAATTTCTCTTACCAAACTGCACGAAGATCAGCCATACTCGTAGCATACGTTTCAGTTCCAAAAACCTTTGCAATTTTTCCGAAACAAAGACAGACACGTGGCGAATTAAAATAAAACGCCATTTCAAACTGCATATTTTATAATTAAATCCTACTACAGGGAATTAATTTACCTAGCCCATCCTAGTGTCGAAACGCTAGTAAAAGGTAATAAAAGATTTGAGGGCCCGCGATTAACCCCCGTTTCGGTACCCCGACGTATTCTTCTAATTCTCAATCTCCTCGAAAGCAATCTCTCTGCGATCCTGTTTGATCCCGCACCTTCGACCTACTTCCTCGCCAATAAGCCTGCACCCTTGCGATCGCGCAGCTTGAAGCGGGCTCGAGAGCGAGAGAATTTCGACCGGAACACGCTGGGTGAAACGAGCGGCGGCGTAAATGAGGTTCAATGCCGCGGCTTCCCCTTTCCTCGAGGGCGCTCCCCTAAGGACGACCTCGATGTTTCTCATGGGGGACCAAGCAGGCAGACCGAACTGCGCGGCGATGGGAACCGCGAGATAGCCGTCCGCACATTGATTTTCAAGAACGCCAAATTGCAGGAAGCGAGAGGTCAGATCGGTTCGACGGCGCCGCAGCTCGGGCCGTGGGGAACCCGGAGTCGGACGAACTGTATATGTATATGTAGGTGGAACGAGCGCCGAACGAGCTCGACGGAGGATGCACCTGTGCACCTGCAACCGAGCGCCGCTCCGCTCGGCCCGCTTCGACCTCGTGCGCCGACCGGAGGAACGCGAGACTTCCGGGAGCAGTTCGTGAGCGGAGGATTTTTCTGCCGGGCCCAGCGGCCCGGCCGCGCTGCGCCCTTTATTCGATCCGACGTGAAATTGTGACAAACGACATCGTTCCAGGGACTTAACGAGCTACGACGCTGCACGCGCCTTCGCGGACCTTGTACGCCCTGGCATCGGCCAGCTTTATCGCGCTCCCGGCTATGCGGCCCATGCCTCGTCTCTCAATTCGAACCACGATGAACCTCTGTCTCCGATTTAGAGAGTCTGAACAAGTTTGGCCGAGAGTAGGTAGGTGTCAGCCGAGTGGGTCGCTTTTAAGCAGTTCGAGAAGCGTTTACTCGAGGGGGTCTGTGGGACAGGGATGGTCGCGTGGAACCCTGATAAGAAGCAGCGTTTTTCGATTACGATACTGAAAATAGGGAATATTTTGACAGTATTGTTTCTTAATCAATTCTGAATCTGTTCGGAAATTGGACTAAGTAGTTAACTAGGTCCCAAAATCCTCGTAACACGGTATTCCTATGAAGAATAGGTAATGCACGATGTAAATTTTACACTCGCAAAAGCGACACGCGTAGCTACTCGTGGCTAGGGTCTAAATAGTCGAAAAATTCCGTGAAATTGTAGGTTTCAATGAAGAAAAGCGAAGGTGCGAAGGAAACAAATCGATCCTCCGTTTCATATTCGACAAACACCGACACCTACGCGAGCAATGCAGGAGAATCGATACAAAGGCAAATCGAGAGCACGATCGACTGGCCGTGGGTAGGAAAGGGGGAAGAGGGGTACGAGGACGAGTGGGGGAGGTCAGATGAGGTTGCTGGCGCGGTGTAGCGAAAGTGTACATAACACGGCCGCCCTAACCGCGCCATGGATTGCGGAGCGCGTGCTACCACCACCAGCTATCTAATTGCATTAGCCAGCGCGAATGGCAGCCACGGCTAGAGTGACACCGATTTACCAGACTTCGACGACGATAGGATCTCGTCGGTTTCGCAAACCGCACGGCTTCCGATTCGAACCCGAGCCATTTTCAGGCGGCGTCCAATCACGATTTCGATACCACGACCGGCGTAATAAAGGACAAACATGGTCAATGAAAGTAACAGCTCGCTGGCTGACGAACACCGATCCTCGAGCCCTTGATCGATAGGGTGGAGCTCGATGAGTCATCTTCCAAGATCGTTGCACGAGTCGACCGAAATATCCTCTTTTCCTCCACTTTTAATCGCCGACGATGAGTCAACTCGATGAAAAATGCTCGTACAGAGATCGAGATAAGTAACCTCGTCGTGGAACTTTACAAGCCACGCGTGTGAACTCAAACTATCGTGCAATATATCGCTAGTTTTCCTATTGTCGCCCGGATGGCACGATATGTCCTACATACCTCTAAAAGTGCCCACTTTCGTTTAAATCGTTTCCGTATTTATCGCGGAACATCTTCGTTGGACTACGCGAGTGAGATCGATATAACGCAGACAGATTACATCGATCTTTCCGATCCTTCGCAACCGAAATGCCAAAGATAACGAAACGCCCGTAACAAACGCGTTCCTAAAATTACTCGAGTTCCAGCGTGCGAGAAAAAGCGAAATGCTCGGCGCGAGTAAGCATAACGTAATCGCAACGCGTTGCAAGCAAAGCGATTATTAGAACGATTGCCCGATTATGCTGCGCCTCGCTTTCCATTAGCCTAACGAACTAATTCGCGTCCTTTTCTCCCCATACGATTGCACGGGTGACGCGTCCGCGCGCCTCCATGGGCAGACAGGCGGGAAGAAAAGCGGAGAGAAAAGAGGAGGCGTTCAGACACACGCGTGTGTACACGCGGCGGTGTGCAGCTCGCTTGGGAACCCGACGCGGAGCACGTCCTTGACCGGGTCTATCGTGTGACCGATCTCTGCGCATCACAATGCCCCTTTCCTCGCGCCCCTTCCCCGCGAATAGCCTCGTCGACCCTCCATCAGGCCCCGGCCAAGCCACCTCGTGCCTCTTTCCGAACGCAACCCTGCGTAAAAAGTCCTCGTTGGTACCCAAACACCTTCCGAGCGATCCAATTTTTCCACGCGTTTAACGTGCCTCGCCGTTTTCTCGCCGGTCTTCGAGCGGTAATCGGCGCGGATCGACGCACGGGTAACTGGATAATCGACAGAAGTAAAAGTTTCATTGGGAAAACGAGGCTATTCTTTGCCGCGCTGTTCACGCGAGGTGTATGCAAAGAAGGATCAAAGTGTCAGGAATTCAGCATGGGAATTTTCTCCGAGTATTACAACGTACCCTTTCTTAAACGCTGCATATAGATCCGACACGCGATAAGTCGCATAGCTGAAGGGGTTGCACGGTGCCAGAGGGGGCCCTAAGAGCTACGCGCGTAGTATCGGGGTGTCTGTCGTAACCTGGCGAGAGACGTACGACGAGAAGGAGTACTCGGCGGATCGTTGGTCGACGACGACACGGAGTTCGGCCATTATTGCGCCGGATCGGAAGAGTCTCTCCAATTAACAACGGGCTGGGCATTATCTAGCGGGGAGCCGTTCGCAGCCGCGTCGTAAAGTGTTTCCTGGAACGTACTGCGTAGTAAATGAAGATAGGATCATCAGAGAAACGAGGTCGACGCGTGCAAAAAAGCGCGGCGTGTTCGAGGCGAGCAGAGTGCACGTAACGCGTATCAGCGAGCCAACGATCGCCGGGCCAGTTAACGCGCCGTGCAATTTGCCCGATATTCGTGTAATTAGAGTGCAAATGGACGTGGGGTTCGGTCGTTTTTCTCCCGTCGTTCGCTTTCCCCTCTCGTCCTTAGGCCAGCGGCAGATCGGCCGCGGTACCGCGCGGATGAGAGCCCCTGCGCCTCATAGTTAAAATAGTGGGAGTAAACTGGGAGTAGTACGGTGTGCAGACCAGAGCGTAAGGGGCGGAGAGGGAACGGTCGGCTGAGACAATGGAGCATTAAAGCCACGGCGTGGTTTTCTAGACAGGAAATTACAGGGATCACGCGGAGATTGACAGAAAAACGGCCCCGGAGTGCTCGTAGATAGCGAACGCGAACGGACCCGTACGATAAACCCCCGGCCCGGTTTCAGACCGTGGCCGAGGCACACGTGAGAACCACCCCTCGAGCCTCGACCTACCGTTTTTAGGGTGGTACCACCGATAGTGTCCAAGGATTTAGTTTCGTTTGCCCCTCGACAGCGTTTTCCCCTCTTACTCGCGTGAGAGTTCGAGTGTTCTGAATTTTCTTGCACTTTTCTTGCATTTCGTCCGAGAAATGGACGGTTGCGAAGGATCCAACTCGGATACTCTCGTAGCTGTTTCTCTGCGTCTCGAGGAATCTCGAACGACGACGACTTAATGGCGTGAGAGCGGTTTGTCAATTAAGATGGCGCGTTGATGATCGGCTGAATAGTTTGCGTCTTAATTTACCGTATTTGTACGGATAGAACGCGGCGTGTATGCGCTTATGTTAATAGGCGTAGATTTAGATATAACATGTTGCGTCGGATGCTGATGAGCGGATAGAATTTAATCGTGTTTGAACTGCGAGGCGGATCGCGAGTGGACCGAGGTAAGGAAGACGCGGAGGAATACACGCGTGGAAAGAAAAAGCGAGGTTAGACGAACAAATTGCGGGCGAGCATGAAAATCTCGACTTAAGGAAGTTAATTTATAGTTCGACGACAAGCCATGCTTCGATGCCAGGTATCCGGACAGGGGAAAAAGGGGGAAAATAAAAAGACGCGAGGATAAGAGAAAAAGAATATCAGGCACTCGACCAAAGTCCCTCGTTAGTGGAATAATCAAAGGGATAACGCGCATGTCCCGTCCGCGAACGATCAATCAGCATCATGGACCGATCCGCGAACAGGTGCACGGCTATTTCTAGACCAGGAACCGTGTGCAGCCGCAGCGAGAGGAAGTTCGATAAGTAAATCCTCGTGGCGGTAGGGTCGTTCAAGGTCACAGGCAAGCCGAACATGCCGACTGCCGACGTGCCGTGTAGAATTCGTGCCGAGACCGTGGCAGTGATGTAGTTTCATCCTTCACGTGGATCGTGCTCGTCCACTTTGGGTGATCTCCGCGCTTGATCCTCTAACCGCGCTGCCTAGCAATGCGATTCAGCCCCGCGCCTCCATGCGCGCACGGACGCTGCATCGACATTATCACCGTGTACGTCGCACCTCCGAGACGAAACGTTCGCCGTGCACTCTCTAAATCATCGCCGCGATTTAACGGTCACGCGTAATTCTAGAGGAAGCGGTCGCGAGATCGCGATAATTAATTTTTTCCGGCCCGAGGGGCACTCCTCCGGCGGATTCCGAAGAGTTCCGCGGAATTCAGCGGCTAGTTATCCGTGGGAAACGTTTCAGCGCTTTTCGATGAACCAACAGTCGCGCGAACGCTAATGAACAACGTTCTAGGAATATTACGTACACCACTCTCCCAACCGATTCCCATTTCTCGAATATCACTAGGACACTTGACACGATCGCCAGTCGACAGCGAGTCGAGCGATAGCTATAGACTTCGCAGAGAGGATGCCCGCAACGCGTTTTCGTCCATGTCCGTTTCCAGTCGCGATTGGCGAACGGAAAAATCCCGTGCACGGAAATATCGGCGAAATATCGGCTCGGAAAGACTCGCTCGGCGATCGGACGATCGAGGTCGATCCCAGAAAGGGAACCTGTCCGCGTAGCAGGATCTTGATCCCCGAGGAATCTTAGGCGCACAGCTCAACTATCTTACACGAGACGTCGATGACGTACGGCGTCGTGGCTATCCATTACCAGGGGGACGATAAATTCACCCTCGCCGGGGTTGACCGGGTGAACCTGAAGAGCAGCGTGTCGTACTCTGCTCGACTCCGCCGGGTGGTGGGTCTCTCGGCTAATAAAGAAGGCGAAGAGGCAAGCGAGAAAGAGGAGGACAGCCAGTACGGAGGGGTGGAGGGTGGAGCGGAGGGGGATCAAGCGGGATATTGGCAACATTAAGTATAAATGCAACCTACCGAGATTTATGTCCGCCGCGGAGAGGAGAGAGCGCCGGCGAGAAGAGGAAGAAGAAGACTATGAGAAGGAGGAGAAAGAGGATGGCCGTGGTGAGCAGAAGGGATGAGGTCGCCGCGAGGCGTAGCGGAGACCACACGGAGAGCCGGGCCTGCTCGTGGCTCGTGGGGGGCCCTTCCTTCCACTTTCCTCCGGCTCTCTTGCCGAGACTTTACTCTCTCTTACCCCTTTTTTGGCCTGGGACAGAGTTTCCTCGGTAACCACGCTAGAGAGCCCGGATAGGGTCGTCACCGTCGAGTCGAGCAACGGCGGAGACCTCTATTCGACGATCTCACCCCCTTCCTCACCCTCTTTGCGATCCCAGAGATTTACGCGTCGAATGATCCGCTCTCGAACACGTACGGACGAAAGTCCTGGAATTTGGAAGAGTTCCGCGAGAAGCTCGCAGATTGCTCTCGATCGGCTAGGGTGAGGCAGATCGCACGACGGTGCTCTCACTGATGTAACGCGAAGGCCACGCCGGATTCCTCTCCGAGTTATCGCTTCTCGACGTTCGCCAGAGTCGGTGGAAGGGATAATTACTCGGCCGCGGCGGGCATAAACGTTGCCTCGAAAATTTGTTGCGAGATATCGTGCTTCATCCCTTCTCTTGTCCCGTTCCCCGTTAATGAAACCGTTTACGATATTTCCTCGAACCACGTCTCTGTACTTCCGCCGGTACTGCCGAGGAATAATTTCACCGGAAAAGACGACCCCTGCCGGAGCCACGATCCAGTCCCGATCCCCTTTCCGTTCGATTTCGACAAACGAACGGAGCTCGCCGTAAAACAGCTCTATCGCGGTCGACATCGCGCGGCGTGGCTGCAGGGCCAGGATGATCATTAGCGAACGGCCACTCGATTCCCTCGATCGCTTCTCTCCGCTCGCCATTAGATCGGCCCGCTCCGTTCCATCGGCGGCGGAGTACGTGTACGTCAAAGAGAGCGACATACACTGCGGCTCAAAAGTTTGGACACGACCGACCATATTTTCCAGCGAAACGCCGAGTCCCCTATCCGATCTTTGGTCTACGCGAAGAATAATTTTGAACGTTCGTTCGAATATTCTCGGCATACCGAGGAATTTCCGCGTGAAACAGCGAACAGAAACAAAGTGTCAGCGTTGGCAGAAAACGGCAGATCGAGAGTACCTTTACGCAAAGCGCGTATACACATGCTTTTGACGGTTGACGCAGTCGATATCCAGAGTTGCTCAACGTAGACTCTGCGACGTAATAAATTCTACGCGTGTTTACGCGCCACAAGAACGATCCGACTCGAAAGGCATTTCCGTTGGCCGAGGAAAGTAATTCGAGGACTCGATTCTCGTCGACGACCGCTTGTCCAGATATTCCCCGGGAGATTTAAAAACTGCGCGGACGAAGGGATTAGCGCGAAATCGAGGGCGAATCTCGAAGAAATGCCCCGGCTTCGTCCTCGAGCGTTCCTCGCCGTAAAGATAACCTGCCATTCGTGCATACGTAACGCGCGCTGTTACGCAACGGTCGGAGATATTGCGTCTGGTGGTGATGCTTGGCTCTCGAAGAGACGATATCAGCAGCGGGACAGAACGCGAATCGTTTCACGGGACGCGAACCGGTTTTCCGTGCCGATGCTATTCAATATTCCACCGCTCGCGACTCCTCCCGCGGTTAATTTATCGCGAGGTGGAAAGCCCGGTATCTCGCGCGCGCCGATATCCGGGCCATTTCACCGGATTTCCCGCAATTTCTCCGGCCGATGGAGAAACGAAGTAGACGGGAAGAGGCGCGAAGTAACGAAAAATCGAGGCACGAGAAGCTTCGAAACTTCGTCGAGTCGAACGCTCGATCTCGTTCCTCGGGTATCTCGAGCGTACGCGAGGCGCGATCCACGATGAAGACATTTAATGGGCCTATCAACGATCGAGATACCGAGCAGGCACTCCCAGCGGAAGCACTTCAAAAACCGATCCACCCGTCTATGTCCACCGCTAGAGCCCACAGTCTCTCGAACGGTCTCGCGCGTTAGAGCCGCGAGGAAAACATTCCTCATCCCGGCAGCGGCGGCCACGGGAGACGTTTCTTCTTCTTCTTCTTCTTCTTCTTCTTCGTCTTCTTCGTCTTCCTCGTCTTCTTCGTCTTCTTCGTCTTCTTCGTCTTCGTCTTCGTCTTCTTCTTCGTGTTCTTCTCTTTCGCCTCCTCCTCGGCCTGCTTCGTCGTCTTCTTCCTACTCGGTTCTAATGCAGCCCGCGATCCCACCTCGGCATCGTTTTTCCTTCAGCCACGGCACGGCAACCGGCGAGCGCTATCTACCCCGGCCTAGGCTACTTAACAACGACCGTTTTAGCGTGTAGCTACGCGAGCCTGCATACCGGCGGCCGTATCAATTAGATTAGAGGATTTATTCGCGGTTATACCGGGCACAAAGTTCTGTATCGGTATGCCTACTCCCGGCTGCGCTGCTGCCTCGGCAAGTTGCAATACGATCGTGCATGCTCGCGTGTGCCCCGTGCACGCCGTGTAGACCACGGTGTGTTCACGGTGTGTGCACGGTGCGCGCACGGTGTGTAGCTGAACCAGCCAGTATCTTATTAGGGAAAGGCCCCTGCGAACCGCCCCCCTTGGTACCCCTCGCCATCCGCCCTGCCAGCGTTGTCCTTCTCCTCCACCCTGTACGCTCCATACGCGTAGAGAGGAACGCCGTACGTAGCGAGTCGAGCTAAGGAAAACATGGAAGCAGCGTGTGTGGAAGGTATGCAATCATGTCATTACAGCGGACCGTCTGGCGAGGGGCAGGGGAACTATCGCTGCTAGACACCGCTCCACCGGTAGTTATTTATATGGGACACCGTGATCCTCTGGCGATGTCTCCGGCCAGGGCGGATTCTCGTCCGCGTCTCCGGTACGAGCCAGTCGTCGTAACGAGGATCGATCCTGCCATATAGCGAGATTCGCAGGACCAATCTCCTCGACCCTCTTCCACACCGCGTACGTTCACCACTATCTTCCTTCCTTCCTTCCTTCCTTCCTTCCTTCCTTCCTCCGTTCCCGTTATTACGTTTTTGCTCATTACCTTCCTTCCTTCCTTCCTTCCTTCCTTCCTTCCTTCCTTCCTTCCTTCCTTCCTTCCTTCCTTCCCGTTATTACGTTTTTGCTCGCTCGCTTGTTTGTCCAGTGATAAACGCGGGGAAAAAGGAAGACGGATCTTCATGGCGAAAGTCAAATAGAGTTCTCTCGAATTACCGAGATGATTTTCTTAAGAGTATCATTACCACTGCGAGCAGTATCTCCCGCGAGCCGAGTCGGATAACCATTTCCGCTGGACGCGATCGCGAGAAGGCGAGGCGAGTCGAAAGACGTCCAGCGGATTAACAGGCGTCCTCCACTCGTTCCCGCGGTTATTTACGACACGCGCGGAATTCATAAATTCCGTGGATTTCGCGATCCGCTCGCAACGAACGAGAGCAAACGGAAGAGTCGGGCAACTGAACGGTTAGAGGATCGAGGGAATTTTACAACTCCGTAAAGGGGAGCAATGAAGCGTGCGTCGGTCGTACGGCCGCCGCCCCCCTCGGGCCCCGGGGCCGGACGACGCGCGTATCGACGCGTCCCAGGGACCCGTGGAATGCCACGTGGTGGGAAAAATGGAGACGAAACGTAGCGTGTCCGTAGCGGAAAACTGGCATTCCTCGAGGCCCACGTACAAATTGACCGATAGGAACGACAGCTCTACGACCGTGCCGCTGTAATTAATGTCTCGCGAAGAGGTCGATCGCTGGCGGAGGAAGCGATTCGTTATTGGGGCCCCGTTATCGCGCGCCGCCGCTTCCTCGATATAATTGAATTAATAGAATCGAGACACGACCGCGCTCGCGAGATATATCGACGGCCAGCGTGACCGTTCGGCCGTCGCCGCAACGCGGAATCCGCCGCCGCGCTGCTATGCCACGCCGCCATGCCACGCCGCCGCGACGACAAATTAACGTCGACAGATCCAGCTTCCGATACGCCGATGAAGAAGCGCGAACATTCGTTCCGACGCGCGGGAAATATTATAGCCAGCCGATGGGCCCTGTTCCAGCGATCGCCGGCATCTATTAAGCGGACTGCTGCCGCGTTTTACCGCGGCCAATGAGCAAAGTCGCTCTCCGTCTCGTCGTTTATTTCGTTCTTTGCCTCGCCGATGGCGATCGCTGCTGCAAAAGTACCGCGCACAGGTTGAATAGCGTTTTTTCGCGAAGAAGATCCGCGACTGTGGGGGGCACGCAGAGGCGATGCGAGATGTGGAGCGAAGTGGAACGCTGCGAGGCCGGTGTAGCGGATCGAATTAGAAGACCGGATCGATGAGTCCAGTGCGTGCCTACTCGCGAATTTCGCGTAAACTGCACACCGCCTTCGGCTCGTAAAATTTCGAATACGCGAGGAAATTCGTTCGCCGAACAAATTGGGTCGTATCTATACCGCGCAGTAGAGCAATGACGGAACTAGGCGGACTAGTGTTCGAGAATAAACTAGGACGCGCAAATAGACGACTTCGAGTATCCGATTCTCGTTGATACGCGAGCGAATGACTAGTCGAATAAGACTCTCAGCGACACTCGCGGAAGAAACAACAATGCTCCATCTTGCCTCGCGAAACCTGCCAACCGATCGTCAGCCACGCTTCCTCCGCTCGTTTATCTCGCGATTTCCCGCAATACCGGATTCCTTTGTTCCCCTTTTCTATCCGTCAAACTCTTCCGAGACCAACGTTTGGGTCTGTGACGACGGACAGGTGTGCCCGACGCGTGACAGGATTTTCCGAAACGAAACGAAACGAAAGGAAAGGAAAGGAAAGGACGACGAAAAGGCAGAGTGGGCCGCGACTAGACGCTGGAACACTCGCGAGGCGTCGCGTGCACGCGCTCGACGCTAGACGACGCACTCGCTCGAGCGTGAGATGCGTGGTTGTGCGCGGTTGCACGGACGCGGGAGCGCGGAACCACACGCGTGCACGGGCCGCACGCACACGAGCGGCGCCGCGTAAACGCGAAGGCAGATAGATAGGGATACGGCAGGAAATGATTTGTGTTGTATCTCCTCGTCCGGCCGAACAATACCACCATGACTCATCCTCTGTGAGCCGATGCCACGAAATGGACTCTAAAATAAATCCACGCCTCCGGTGCGTGCGTGATTTACAACGAGGGCGCCGCGGCTTTCGCGTAACATTCCGCGATCCAACGGATGGTACTCGATAAGAACATATTGCTCCGGAACGAGATTTTTCCGTCGATGTAATTCAGCGTTTCACGCGGGCAAATCCCGAGGTTAAACGAAGCGTGGTGCTCTATCCGAGGCTAGAGCGATTCTTCTTTCCGCGACTATTTACGCTCAACCACTGGCTTTCTTAGGCTGACCGTTAATCCGGCTAACAGTATTATCCTGTATCGGGAGAATCGAGACGAATGTGGCTTGTGTACCATCCTCGCTTGGTCATCCGTCGAAACGGAAAGTGTAAAAAGGGACGATGACCCGACGGATGAGAGGAAGAAAAAGGGAGAAAAAGAGAGGAAAAAAATAGTTGGCTGGAGGAGACGTTGGTAGAAATGGCGGCGCTGCATCGGTACATAATACCGCTGGCGTAATTACGCCGGCTAATGGGGATTACGACCGGTCGTGGAGGAATCGGCGAACGAAGGGTAGCCGGATGATGATCGATACCATTGGTATCATCGCGGAGAGTAATTATGGGCGAGGCCGTGGCGCGAGAGAGAAAGCAGCGAAATGGACAGGGACGGGGCACGAGCGAAGGGGGGCTGGCGTAGCGAGAGGGCCAGCAGGAGTAAAGAGCAAAGTAAAGGGTTCCTGCGGTCGGAGGCGCGTTGTTGCGGTTAAAGCCATAACGCGTCACGTCGAAGCTGCAGCCACTTCTTAACTACCCAGCACGGCCACGCCGCGCCGGATACCTGCTTGGTAGCACCGCGCCACGCATTTATAATATACGCGGCGTGGACGAACCGCCGCGGCCGGGGTCAATTATCGTCGGACACGACCGCAGAAATCCCGATACGCGACGCGACGCGCCCGATATCGTCCCGGTTTCGCCGCGGATCCAACGACTTTCCATCCTTCCGCAAAAACACACCGCACCAGGCCAGAGCCGCCCCGGGGATTTGGTGAGAATGATTCGAGTCGTCGGGCCAAATCGGCAAAAAATTCGATGCGCTCCGCGCGATTATAACGCACGTGCAGGAACGAGCTCCGCGAGCGGACCGCAGAGCGGTGTATCGATTTTTAGACGCTTTCGAAAACCGATCTTCTTGCCCCGGATTGGTTCTACCCGTCGCGTCGCCGGGTCCTACTCAGAAGAGTATCGCGTCTCGTTCCCGTTTGCGGACACCGCGTGATTAATCCGCAAAGTGGTCCAGGTGGGTTTAGGGGATCTAGGGTGATCGTTTCGGGTGAGGAAATCGGTTCGTTCTGACGTCTAGACGGTGAAGGAGAGGTTTCTAGACGTATTCCAAGTGACGATGTTCTAAGACGTGTTCTAAGTGACAAGAAATTGTCAATATGGCGGTATATTTGTTCGTTTTGGATGTTCGATAAGAAAATTGGTACCTAGAGGGCGAGAGTAAAGTTTCCAGTAGCTGAAGAAAAAGAAGACGTGTTCTAAGTGACAAGTAATTGTCAATATCGTGCTATATTTGTTCGTTTCGAATATTTGGTAAACAAATGGGTGCCTAGAGGATGAAAATAAGCTTTCCAGTGGTTGAAAGAGAAACAGACGTGTTCTAGGTGACAAGTAATTGTCAATATCGCGCTATATTTGTTCGTTTCGAATATTCGGTAAGGAAATAAGTGCCTAGAGGGTGAGAGTAAAGTTTCCAGTGGCTGGAGGAGAAACAGACGTATTCTAAATGACAAGTAATCGGCAATATCGCGCTATAGTTGTTCGTTTGTGAATGTTTGGTAAGGAAATTGACACCTAGAGGGCGAAAGTAAGGTTTCCAGTAACTGGGGGAGAAACAGACAAATTCTAGATGACAAGTAACTGTCAATATCGCGCTATATTTGTTCATTTAGAATGTTCGATAAGAAAATCGGCACCTAGAGGACGGGAGTAAAATTCCAACAGCTGGGAAAGGAAAATTCGATCTTTTTAAAAGGACAAGTAATTATCGAAAACGCGTTATATTCTCATTAAGACGAATGTCAATCATTCTAAATGTTGCGTTCCGCAAAAGTTCGCGTATAACGCAATAATAAACGAAACTCGATTACAAGAGATTTTAATCATAGGAATCGATTTTATTCCAGCAACCGACGATCAACTCTACGAATGGCTGTTTGCTCGGTGAAATTTCGAATTAATCCGAGAATTGAAAGCACTCGCGGACTACATACGCAATTATAAGGTGGTCACGTGGAGTAAACGATGCCTCGATTATTGCCCGGTAGATCGATAAAAAGTCGTGCAAATCGTGCACGCAATTATCGCTCAGCGCTGTTCTTAGAATCGTTCTTAACAAACCCGATCGCTGAACGTGCAGAAACGCGATTTTTCCACGACGCTACCGCGACCTTCGTGATCGACGAAACTCGGCCTGGATCTTTCCCGTCCTCCACGGTCGTCCTTCACGGAATCGAGAGAAACCTAACGATTTCTACGTCCGATCTTACGTTTACGATATCCCGGCTGAACCGTCCACGGACAATCCGTACCGATCTCGCGTCGAGTTTACGACCGATGACAAATATGGAAACGGTTCTGTCAGAGAAAACTTTACGAGTGCCGGTCGCGTAAGTTATTTCAAATCGAAGAATAAATAATATGCCCCAGATTCGCTGATCGACGCTTATATCCTGAAACGATATCTATTAAGATCACGCGCCACGATAACTAATCTTTCCTATTAGTCCACCGGTTTTGCCTTCTACTGTCCATGTAGATGGGCTAAAAAACGAGGACAACCGAGTAACGTTCCAGCAATTTTTCTCACTGAGAATCTATCGAGAATCTCTGGTAACCTTGCCTCTCTATTATCTTCCGATAAAAGAGAATACCTTCGCCATTGGATTTCGAATCAAACGATAACCTTTTGATTTTCCTTATCAGAGATTTAACCTATTTTCCATATCCCGTCGGAAAGAAATCTACTTTCGTATCTTTTCACGCGAATATTAAATATATTTGGAATATTAAATAGTTATAAATTTTTTCGAGAAGGTAATGCGAAATTAAAATACGATGCTGAAAAGAAAATCGACTACTTTTGCAAATAAAAAATGGCGTACTATGCGAGAGGCGATCGAGGATCTCGCCCATCTTTAGCGAGAACCTTCTGCTGCCATCTGTGCCTCGACACCTCGGTGCCTTTTGTCGCTGCCGGTCTCGGTGGGTAAGAACGAAACCCAGCTTGTTCCGGAAGTCCGCTCTCGATCAATCTTCCAAATCGATCCGCAACCCTTCGTGTCTCGACTATTAACATCCACTCACGATATCTTATCGCGAATAAACAATTGCGAATTGCGCGAAATAAACGGATCGATGTACGTTTACAAACATAAACACGGGATAACAGCTGGCGAAATAAAACGGCGCTGAACGAATGGAAGGCTTTCTTCCGGGCAATATCGTTGGGATCATAATCGTGGCCGCGCGATCAATCGCTATTTAACCTTCTACAACCGCATGGTGTTTCAATGGTAAACGATCCTGTCCTTTCACTGATCGCTTAGAAAGTTATGCGTAAACTGGGAAAGAATGTGGTATTAGATGTATAGATATGCAACGCGGGTGCACTTGGATGTTGGATAAATATGGCCAATCAGAATGGTAGGCAAGCGGTATCTGGGTTGTAGGCAATGGTAAAGTTAAAGGTGAAACAGATTTAGATATGGCGTCGTATCGGTGATTTAGAATCAGCCTGCCGCGATATTTTCGGTTATTTATAATACGATGCTAATATCGATATACGGTACACGTGTGCCAATCGCTGACAACGTGGCACCGACGATTGTAAAATCTCCGTGGCGTTAAATCGCACGGGAGTAGCATAATTAGGTACGTACGTTGTAGGCTACGAATCAGTTTGCGTCACTCGATAATCTACGCGTGTCCCAGGGGCAGGAAATCGAACGACTATGCCGATCTTTTATTTATTACCGCGAATAGCTCCCTAATATTTCCACCGGAATAATCCAACCTTGGCCCTTATCTCTCGTCCCATTATTTCGGGCATTGTTCCTCGGCGAGTCAAAATTTGAACCGTGCTATGTCAGAAAAATCGAAATGGCGACTACGCTGTCGTTTACACATCGATTGGAAGAGAGAAATATCTTCGATAGAAACGAAGTTCGGCTCCCTCTGGATCGGGAATGCATCGAAAAAGCGAGGAAAGAGCCACTCCTAACGGAGCCGGGTATTGTTAAATGGCCTGCCAAGTGTCCGAGGCGTACACGGAGCGTCGGGAACAAGACGCGGGAGATTAAACGGCCCATAGCTGGTCGCGTCCTGGAACGATCGTCCCGCGATCGTCGCGGTTTTCCAGACCGATCGGTCGTACACCGTATGGCCGTGTTTGTGTCAACGTGACGCACGTGGGCGGCGCGATATGAGAGATCGCCTCGTTACCTTCCACCGTATAACCCGCTTCCAGAACCGTAGCCTGGAAACCGTGCGGAGAAACAGGTTACGCAGATACGCTTATAAATGTTTCTGCGTGCGTTCTGAAATATTGCGTTTCCTGGTCGACTAGTTGGGTGTCCGAGATATCGGGGGCCCCCCCCGTGCACGCCGGAAAGTCGCCGGCGAATTGGCCGCGTCCAGCCCGGTAATTAAAATGGCTTTTCCCGCGGGCGGTGTGTATTTCAAAGCCGATAACCGACCGACTATTTATAGCTCGCTCGAGCATACGGTACACGTCGGTATCTACGGTGAAAACGATAGCCGATCGCTTTCCGCGTCAAACGTCGAATCTCCTCGCGAGCAAACACGTCCCTGTACCCGACGAGAGGGAAAAAAGAGGGCGGAAACTGAGAGAGAGAAAAAGGAATGGAATGGAAACCGCAAGGGTTACTCGGTGCACGACTAACACGCGAGTCGTCTCGCTAAGGCGAAACGCACCGTAACGGGGTTAATTACCGCGAGATCACCCTTCGAAAAGATTTCCACGGTCCCACCCCCGGGGTTCGCCGAGCCGTCGTACGTCGGTTAACCGAAGGGAAAGCAAATTCCACGGCTGAACCCGAGGTACGCGAGGTTGGACCGCGAACGCGAGACGATTAATAACGTTTCCTGCGTCTAATCCCCAGCCCTTCGCTAGGTATGACGAATAGGCGCGTTATCCACGCGAGTCCGTGCCCGGCTTTCGGCTACCAAGGGCTAGACCAAGGGTTAACCCCGTCTCCGTGCCTCTCTGTCCCGCTGTTCCTCTCCCTTCGGCCCGATACCTTGGTCTCTCTCTTCGAAGCAGAGAACGGGGGTTGCAGGGGGTGGCAGATTGATCCGTCACGGAGCGCGAGCACAATCACCCCCATTAGACATTATGTGCCTCCCAGCCACATATACACGCACTTACGTACGCTCACGTAGGCGCCGCGGCGAGCGTGTGTGCGCGCGCGGAGCGTTACCGTTGCCGGCCACCGAAATGCATCCACTCGCTCTGTACGTGAGCCGCCCTGAGCTATGATACCGGCGCTGATCTACGGTACTGGCCGCCTAGCCGCTGCAACAAATCCGAATTTGCGCTGCCCCGCGTCTTTAACAACGGCCACGCGGTGATTCGTTTCTTCGATTCGGGGGTGGAACGAGCGCGCTGCGGGTAACCCGTTTTTTCTCGCGGGTCGCATGGGTGCGTGCGCGCACTCGAACCTACCCCCGGGGTAAGGGTAGATGGGATTTTCATTGTTTCCACTGTTTCGTTGCTTTTTTCTTCCCTTTTTTATTTCCTTCGCGATGGAACGAAAGCGTTTTCAATGCGTTTGACGGACACGCGCTGGGCTTCCAGTATATTCGCGGATGTTAAGGCGATTTCCAATTCTGCGAAGAGGATTTAATCGAAACGATTCTGTAATTTAGACCGTTTTTACCTTATTCCGCGATCGACGAGAAGATACGCGTCGCCGATATCTTAAACGTTGTAAAATCCGATTCTAATAAGCCTCGCATTAAGAGTTCTAAAATACACCGGCGCTAACACGGAACGGAGCAATCGGCCGCTGGAATCTGAGATTCGCCGCTCGAGCCTCCATTTAATGACTCCGTGGTCACGAATTAACTCGGCCAGAAATACCTGTCCGAGACGATTCCAATCTACCCCGGCTATCTATCATTCATCTCCCACCGCGTGCTCGCGTGGAGAAAGAGCGATCTCGGATTAGCCGAGACAAAGCGTCGTTCCTGTTACATCCTCCCCTCCTCCAAACGCGTCGATCCGAAAATCATTATCCCGAGCGGAAATGGAAATCGTCCGACTTCCTCTTTGCCCGATCGCTCGATCGATGGTCTTGTTTGCCAGCGGTACTCGCGGCCACAAATCATCGCGCGATTCCAGCTCCCCTCGCCCCGTCCGCGCGGGCCGCGCGACGATTCGCGGAAATAAATCCCGGCCGAGATCTCGTGCTCGCGTGCCGCGCGATCTCCGCGGAGGATCCGGTGGAAAATCCGATGGAAAACCCGACGGAGGATTCGGCTGGCGGTGGCTCGCGACGCGATTCTGAAAACCGAACGACACGAGAGCGCGCGCGGCGACACGGAGCGGTGCTCACCATTTGCCGCGCGCGGCCAAGCCACCCACGTAGCCCGCCGCTCGTTTGTCATCCGACAAATAGCCTTTCTGCCGGCCGCGTTACACGAGAAGAGTCAAGTACGTGTGTCGACAACGGGCGAGGGCCGCACGCGCGTACATACGCGTGTCCCCGACGCGTCGTCTCGTGCGGAAGGATTCGGGCTCGTAAGATTATTATTATCTTAACGGCCTGGGCCGTGCGGCCCGGCCCGCCGATATTTCTCGCCCGGCACAGAAATACCTTCTTTCCTACCCATTAATTTCGACGCGCCTCCGTTCTTACAATTGCCCGTCCGATTGTTACTTCTAGCGGTCCACGAAAAAGTGTAAACGGATCAGGGTGGCGAGCGTTAAGGGAGGGTTGCTTGCAGGGGCAAAGTTGTGAAAAGTATCGCGAGTTTTCGGGATAAATTGCAATTGCGAGAGGGCAGAAGGGTTGTAGGATTGGGAACAGAAGAATAACGAGAAGAGTGATGTCTTTTGTTTAAAATTTGCTGATCGATCGAGATTGACAGATGATTTACTACTCTTTTAAATGTTCGAAATAAGCGTGGAATGTTATTACGCGAATTATCCCGTGGTTACGAGATTAAAGGATGAAGGATTGAACGATTCAATTTGCATCCGCAAACACGTCCCATCCGTGGTATCAATCTCGGGATCCGGAACGTAGCGAATGTCTGAATATTACGAGCCATTTTACCGGTCACATAAATTTATCGAATATCTTGTTCCTGTAAATCCGCCACTAACTCAAAGGAACACTTAACGCTGGCAGTAGCGAGAGAGGAGGAAAGAAAAAGAGGAGGCGCGAGATGGCGTTAGCGGAGTTCTGGGAAGCGCGGCGCTAGGGTGGCGCGACACCGGCCAGGGTGAAAAGTAGGCTGTTCGGCTTTCCGCTGTTCGTTTTCGCCGCGAGATCCTTCGTCGACGTACTTACGCGGCAACATCTGGCGACGAAGTGGCACTAGGATGTCGCGCACCGATGGAAAAAGAGAAAAGCGACGACCCCGGTAAGCGATACGCGAATTCGCTGATGGATTAGACGCTATTCGAGGAATGCCTGGCCTCGCCGTGCCAGCCAGCCTCCGGCTGATCGATGCTTTCTTCGTTCGACCGGCTCCCCGGCTGGTAATTACTCGTGCCAACAACGCGAGAATCGCCGTTGTTTGCATTCTCGCGAAATAACAAGCGTAATTTACGAAACGTTGAAATATGGCGTCGGGGACCGGGGGAATTTTACGCAACGCCGGGTACACAGGTTAGCCAAGATAATCCGCGAGAGAGGAGGACTACGAGAGAGGGAGAAGGCAGGGAACACGCGCTCGGGTATCGGAAAAATCTCTATTTAATTATCTTCGCGTTCGCGATGAATTCGCAAATTACGACGCATCGATCACATAGTCCAGAGATGGATTTCTCGCAGCTTCTTTTTCCCTGGCTTCCGAGCTTTGCGTAATCGCGACGGAGAGACCGGCTCGGTTCAGAGGGGCTGGCGTGACAGAGCGAGCACGAGGTGAGATGAATAAATAAGAGGGTTTTGAAAGGCGGTCGCCGTGGCCCAAGAGGTTATTACGTGGCGTCACGCGATGATGTATCCGCGCTGGTTCAGATTGTCTCCGCGAGATGGGACCACCGACCGTGAAATATGCACCAACCCCCGGGTTAAACCCCCTGGAGGCACACCGCCCACCCTTATTCACCGCCGCATCACCACCTTCGGACGCAAAAAGAAATCCTTGCAGGGTCTCCTCTCCCGAGGGCGAACTGGTCCACGTTCCCGTCCCCTCGCCTTCGATCGAATATCAATCTTCCGCGGGGGTGTCCCGATGGTAATTAACCTATCCACTCGGTTCGCGAATAATCCCGTCGATGATACTTCTGATACTCGCATATTTCGCGTACGCATCGCGAAGAAACGGGAAAATTGTCTTCCAACGACGCGATATATCGAACCGAGGAAATTCGAGGAAATTCGAGAAAACTGAGGAGTTCAATTTTGGGCACCTACCGGCACTCGTAGCTTCCGCGAATCTCTGACAAATCCCGGAGATTCGTTGTATTAAGCATGAATAGCGTTAGGGTAATGGGTGAAAGAAGGGTTATGCCACATTCGAGCTCAAGGGGGATCCACTCGAGTGGTTTGTCGTTTGCGGTGGATGGAAAGCTCATGAAGTTCACCCTAAGTGCACAGACACGTGGTGGTCCGGCGAGGGTGGGGTCAGCGGGGCAGGGAAGAGAGAGAGAGAGAAAAGCGGTCGCTGGGAGCACGTGCTGTCGCGTGTCGGCGAGCCCTTGTGATCTATGTGCCGTCACTGCACCACCTACGTGTATATATGCATGGAAATTATTGCTACATCGGCCAAATATATCCCTCCTAATGTTCCATCGCGATACTCCTCTATTCGGGGGTGGCCACCGCGATTTGCCAAAACATTTTAAAAGCTATCGATCCCTGCTCCTGCTGCGATAGTAGCCATCCCTCGAGGAACCAAAGTACTTTTATGGACGAATAGACGAGCTGTTAGATCCGAGGACCTCGTGGATTCACCGGCTTCGCTATTCCCGTTCGTTCCTTCCTCCTGACGGATTTGTATACCTCGGTTTGTCAACGATGCGTGCCGGAGGTAACGACTACGAATCGGTGTTAATAGAAAACGGAGAAGCAGAAAGAATCGTGTCACGATGTGATCGACGAACGCTCTAATTAATATCTATCACACCTGTGTACCGAGATTATCGAATAACCATCGACGAAATGCCATTTTTCCCGTCGTGTATCTCCGTTTATTAAACCATTTTTACTAATTTTTACCAATTTTTAAACGAGTTTCAAATCTCGAAAGACGAGCGTCGAAATGGTACTACATCTGTTTCGCGCGACGATCGAGATCCCGATTAATCCGAGATGGTTTATTGACCAACACTAGTACTCTACTGGCACGGCTGTCAAGAAATTTCGGTCGCGCGAAAGGCACGCCCGTAAATAGTAAATATTATCACTGAATGCCGAAACTCGGCGATTCATTGAATAACCAGGTAGTCTCGCGAATCAAGCGACGGACGATCTCTCCTCGAGTAGAAAGAAAGAGCAGTCTACGTGAACGATCGAACCGTCGTAAACTAGTCACCCTTTTTACCATTTTATCGGAAATTGACGGACTGTTTTTAAACATAATACGACGATGAACGTGATAATAGACGTGATCGAAACGTGGAACAATGGCTGTCTTATCCAGCATGAAATCAACGAGCAGGTCGTTCAATGGCCGGTTGCAGTCTATAGTAAGTTTATTTCCCAGCTATTTATTTACGCAATATTGAGCAATTGATTACCTAATCGTCTCGATAGGCTACATAGTCGGAGAAATCAGTCATTCGAATTCTCCACAGTCGGTCAAACCTGCGCGAGATTATTACTCTCCTCTCTATCGTCGAGCAATCACGGCCTAGCGCCGATTCAACACGGTATTCGGTCTAATCGGCCACCGATATCATCGATGATTTCCATGGACTCGTGGTGGCAGGTTAATTAAACGTGCCTCGTCATATCTTTCGATTTAATTGAACCCGGCGATCCCCGTCGCAGGGGCCGGTCAGAAGAGACTCGAATTGTTTTATCGTCGAGTCTGTAGTAAATCCGCGCGCGATAGTCGCTTCTAAACAAGGGGATGACGGACAACGAGTAATCGTATTATGATGCTGTGGCCTTTAGCTCTCCTGGGGACGGGGGAGGGTCGTGTGTTTGACATTTAGCATTTCTCGCGGGAACCACGGCACTTCGTTTATCATCGGGAGATTCCATTCTCGTAACATTTGCCAGATATTTCGCGCGATTTCCCGCCGATGCGTTTCCTCGTCGAAATTCCAATTACTCGTCTTCCCGATCTCGTTTCGAGAAAGATGATCGCGGCAGGGCGCGGCCTCGAGGGCAGGACGGCAAGACGCATCGCGGCGAATCGCAATTTATTTTTGTATCAAGCGGATGTGTCTAACTAGTTTGTCCCGGCGAAAGTAAGAGCCTCTCCTTCCAAGATTAACGATACTTTAGTGCTGTTTTAAAGAGGTACCCAGCACCACCCCCGGCAACCCCCGGGACTTTCGCCCGGCCCGGGTACTCGTAACCCCCTGCTGGAAAATACTCGGGATTAACCTGTTCCACCTCCCTTCGAATCCCTCCGAACCCTCGGCTCCTCCTGAACTCACCACTTCGTTATTTCCTACCGCCGCACTACCCTCGAATGAGAGGGTCAGAGCGAGAAGGACGGGGTAGAGAAAGGAGGGAGAGGGAAAAAAGAGTAGCAATCGTCGGAACTTGAAAGCAGGGCATTTTATGATGACTACAAAAGTGGTCCGGCCACTGTTAGGGCGGCGAGAAAGAGGGTGGCACGGCAAGGCGAGACTGAGTTACTACCCCTACCCGAGCTTTTTTTCCGCCCTTACCCGAGGATCGCCGCGAGAGAGAAAGAGAGAGGAGGAGAGGGAGCGAGACAGGGAGAAGAGCGGGAAACGATAGAGAAGGAACGAAGCTGGAGCACGACTCTCCCTTACCAGAGGAGAACGCTGCAGCCAGGGACTTGAATTGATTGCTTTCATTACGCAAAAAAGTCACTTCCTCTCTGTCTCCCTCTTTCTCTCCTCCGTCGCGGATCTCTCCTTCCTTTTCCCCATCTACTTTTTCGCTCTCCATCTCTCGGCATCCCTCACCTTGGCCTCCGTATTTTTAACTTGTGCCGCGCGACACTGGCGAATAAGTAAGTGTGCTATTTACATCAAATCTCGTAAGTTATCGCCCGCCCCACCCCGCCGCCTCCCTCTCTGTCACGCCACGGTAATACGGTTAGGGGTTAATCTTTTGCGGAATAGTCACCGAATTCCGTGGGACGATCTCTCGCGAAGAGCTCTCCGGGTTTTTGCGGTTTCGAGAGCGGCGAGCCAACAGGGGGATAAATTCGTCCGGCGCTTTTTCCTCCGCTTTTCTTCCTTCCTTTTCTCCTTTTTCCCCTCCCCTTTCATGCTTTTTCTTCCATTTCTTCCCTCTCCTCTTCTCCCTGCTCGTTCGGATGCACCGTTTTTGCCGCGAACGAGATTCTCATCGGAGACCCATTATCCCCGGCAGCGCGACGGCAAACAGAAAAATAATTCTCGCGAAAGCACCGCGACGTTTCGGGGACTCTGATCGAAGCGGCTAATGAAATTCCCGGTCACGGATCAACCTCTCCCACCGATTTGATTTCGCGTCCTTTGCATTCCGTGATTTAAAGTAGCACAGGTACGAGCTGATCCGAGAACCTAGGAATCTCGGTCGAGCGATTTCCACGATGACCCCTATATCCACGTGTCTCGAGTGCGTCAACGTCGCGGGAAGAGACGCGGAATGTAAAATTAAAATCGAATTTTCGCGCATCGATGTTATCCAGGTCATCGAGCTCGAGACCCTTCGTCGTCTTTCCTATGATGAATCGGATTGATACAGCGGTTATGCGACGGATTAGGAAGGACGGTGGGCCGTCTAGCCACTGATTAGCCATCCACCAGGAGCACGACTCAGCCCCGTTACCCCAATGATCGATGCACCCGGAGCAGCGAGCTCATCTGCATCTGCCCTCCGACAGTGCTGCACAACCACCACAACGCTTGCACGCTTCGAACGCTGTATCCAGCTCGAAGCTACGGCTCCGAGTCCACGGGTCCCCCAAATTCGAATGTGTCTCGCGTGGAGTGCCGGTGCACTCATGTAGAGGACATATTGCCCGTCAACGCGGCCCGAGCCGGTCGTTCGTTCAGGCAAATGATATGCCAAAGCGTAATCTCGAGAGATCCTCCAGAGATTAGGTCGCCCGACGCGATAATGACGAATGGATCCCCGTGCCGCGGCCCGGCCTTTGTTCCCGGGGATCACGAGGCAGGTGAACCAAGGATTCTTCCGAGGGGCTCGTTGTTAGGGGAAGAATCGACCGTGTGATACGGGGAATCGGATGATGGACTTGTTTAGCTCTGGTTTAGGCAGATTTAGCCAGGATTGCGACGGATCTTCTCGTAATTGGAGGCAACTGCAATGGGGCAAACCTTTGCCCTAGCTAGACGTACGTTAAAATAAATATTCGAACAAAGACGCGTATCACGGGTTGACTCTGAACGTTCCATTTGTACAGTTTCTCTCGAAAAATTACACTCGGTATAAAGTTTCATAACGTTTAGACGAGTTACGAACCCTACGTTGTAGGTTCCGCGGATCGAGAAACTTGCCATTACGAGGTGAAAAGTTAAAGTAAAATTATAGACGTAGATAGACATTTATCTCGGATAAGGTTTCGCGAACTCTACTTCCGCGTAGCAGAGCCACCCTCGGATCGAAATCCGGACCATCACCCGGTTTCTGATTCTACAAAATCCGCGCGACGCGAACGCGATCTCTTCGTCGTGCAACAATGTCGATCGGACGAAGGTTAAAAAGTAGCCGTGGTAACAGGATGCGGTGTCCGCGTGCAATCGATCCCGCCACGTCGGACAATCGAAAACGCAGAATCGGCCGGCTAGGAAATTACGGGATCCCCGGCGGCTACGTGGAGTGTCAGGTAGAGGCCGGTTACGCAACGACATCGCGTTCGACAGGAGGCGCGTTTCCCGATCTCACGTATCTAATGTCGAGAGGAGGCCTGTGTCTGCGAACGAAACGGACGAGGCGGAGGAGGAACGGGCGTCCCAGTCGGAACGTAGGAATGAAACGAAGAAAGGAGTCACGAAAGAACGCACTCGAATGTAAACCGGACCCTTGTGAGATTCGCGGCCCAGCGGCGGTCCCACCGACGCCGATGGCTGACCGCACCTTCCGGCTGATCCGAGTCGCTCCGAACACCAGGCCAGACCTTCCCAGAGCGCTAACATTTTAGATAGGTGGGGGGCCCCCGTCGGCGTCCACCTCTTCTCACCCCTTTGCTCGAGCTGGTAGGGGCTATCGAGCTTCTTTCCACGGATCTCGATACACTTTTTGCACCCGGCTGCGAATCGTGCCTGTTTCATGCACCATTTACGCAGACGATAGGATTTTTTGAATTTTAGTGCCACCTGCGGGGTCCTCGTTTCGCCAGGCACAACGACCACCACGTTCCAGGGTCGAGCTCGAGGGCCCGCGTCGTTGTGCCCTCTGTCCGCGCGATTCCTCCCATGATTACGCGTATTAGTATCGGCTACTTATTGCCATAACACGGTGTCGGATGCGAGATGTTGATATATTATACGCAATTTGTACTCGCTAGTCTGCCGTGTTGTAAGAGGAAACTCGAGTCGGAGTTAAAATTAAACTTCGTTACAAATGAAGACCGCGAGGGAAAGACATAACGGATCGTTCCCTTTCTGACCGAGTCATATTAAAGTGCCAGCCATTGATCACCGGCTATCTAAATCGGAAAATCACCAAATTCCATCCTACTATGTCCCTACCCGGTGATCCCCGAATAAGATCCGCTCTCGACGCGTAGCCGAGCCCCACGGTCCGTGGCCACGGACGCGATCCTATATTACGAGGGGGTCAAACGGAAGAAAACGGGCAAGTGGACCAAGTGTCTACCGTAGAACAGAGACGGTCCATCGAAAAGTTTCCCGTAACGTCCCTGGACGGTGATTTTTTCGCCGATCTGGATCGCGGTCAAACCCCTCTCTCCATAAATCGCGGAGCGCATACTCGCGAAAAGTTTGGCCGCGTACCGCGATCGCAATAACTCGGGGTACGGCGATCGCAAAAATCGGCGGGCCAGGGATGAGTAATTCGGCCCCGCTGAAGGGTAATCGGAATGCATCGCGCATTGCCTAACTTTCGAGTTATGGGCTGCATAAAAGTGATAAGTTTCTTCCGGCGAATAAGCATCTATAGATTACCGTAAATGTTACACCACACCGGTATGCAAGTTCCCAAGGAAAAGTATCCGAAGGCGCGGGGGAGCGCGGCGCAGTTTGTAAACCAGTATATCGTCCCCACCTACTGCCCCTCCCCACCCCGTGACACGCGTAACTTGCGGATTCCTAGCCCTTTCCTCCCTCATGCACCTTTTGCGCTCCTCCACGGACCGTGGACAGTGTCCTGGACGTGTTTTGTCCGAGGCTACGTAATCAGTCTCGTAATTAACCGCGCGAGAGTGCGATACGCCTGGCGCATTCGGTGCTGCGCCATCGGGAAAGGAGCAGACGCGCTTGGGATCATAGGTGTTCTCCGGATAGCGCGTTCGACGATGTCCCTCTGGATCTTTACGTAAACGCGAAAATACTATTCGACGTGACGCATCGCGGCAATAATCGTTTCCGTAACGAGCGGATAGGAAGAGAGCGCGGAGAGGTAACGCGAAGCGGAGGAGCAAGTGGAAGGCAGTTTGCTGGATCTGGTTCGATCGAGGATCGAGAGGGTGAGCCCGGTGCGGGGGTCGGGACGTGAAAAAAGCGCGGAGACAAAGTGGTCGAACAGTGACGGAGCGCGGGCGTGTGTTTCGGAAGAAGTGGAGCGACAAAGGGAAACTCTTAAATAAATAAAATCGATAAGGCGAGACATCGTATCCAAGGAGAGCAAGGTAGAACCTCCCGGAGAGGGACAGGCTCATGAATAAGCAGTGCTCACGGGGGTGTGCGCCGCGTGATTTCGCGTGGGACTGTTGGCGGTAGACCAGCCGGCGAACGTTTATTTCGCAACCTTTGCCTCTTCCATCCCGGTTCGGCCTCTTCCTCTAGCCGCCGGCCGGTCTCCGTCCCTCCGCGGTGGATGCCAATAACGACGTTATCCCGCGCGACGCTGCCGCCGTTTCCGTAGAAACCCCGCGTCACAGAGACGCCCCACCAAACCTCCACGTGATCCTGGCCCGGCCAATGGACGCGCGGAACCTCCTGGCTGGATGCTGATCGAGGGATGCAAAAGGCGGGGTTGCGAGCCGCGTGGGGATGAAAGCTCGTAGATAGAGGCGGGGGTCGAAAAGCTTGGCGAAGTCACGTGTGCCCGTCGCCAGAAGCCTCGTTCGTGCTTTCACGTCGTTGTTACCCGCACGATCGTGCCGCTTTTTGGGGTCCAGCCACCGTGTCACCGCGGCTGATAACGATAACGAGAGTCGGACGTGACCGAGAACCTTTTTGCCTATTTCGGGCCCAGGACGCTCCAGCCCCCTCACTGGCCGCAGGGACAGTCGTTTGCGAGTGTCGGACCAACGTCGAGTATCCTTTTAAATCTCAGTTTCGCCCGTGGATAATCCTCCACGACCTCGGATTTTGCTTTTCCATCGGAAATCGTGGATGACGACGATGGACGGAGTATGGTAGCATCGTTTCCTCCAACTGTTAGCCTTCGCGAAGAGGGAACAGGATAATCATGATCTAAACGCGGTTACGTCTATAAGTGAACATCGATGGGATCTCGAGTGAAATTTCTTTGGATGCGGTGAAGTGGAAACTGTGCTTTCGACGAAGAACAGTGTACAGTGACGAAACTGATCGTTCCTCGAGTAAACATCGTATCGACGAACACTTTGCAACCCCGTGAATCGCGACCGATCCTCTAAAATCGACACCGAGAACATCCCTAACTCTTTCGCGTAGTTGGTTCCGAGAAGTCATCGCGTTTGACAAACGATACGAGGATGAAGAGACCTGGAAACCCTCTCGAGGACTCGTCCACAGGACCGTCATTGTGGACAGCGCGCGAGTGTGCAGTTGAGTGATGTCGTGAGTGCTGTGAGAAGAACCGTCAGAGGCAATAGGTGTCCCGATAGACAGAGTTCTAGCCGGCGACGAGGATTCAGCTCCCGATTCACGAAGATGAAGCGACGGCCGACCGGGTGCTCGTCGAAGCCACCCGTCGTCCGGCACAAAGACGCTCCTGATGACGGTCATTGTACCGCCGCGCCATAGACTAGCCCGAGTGGCTGTCGTAAAAAAGGAGACGAGAGACATCGCCTCTGGAATCGTGCAAGAGACGTCATCGTCGGTGGTCAATAGGACCGACCGTCCTTTGCACGCGTTTCACACGTTACACGCGAAATCCACGAGCGGCGGCAGGAACCACCTGGATTCCCACAGCCGACGGCCGTCGGCTACTGAGGGGCCGCGATGGACCTCAGCACCGCCTATCGTTACAATCAGAATATGATGGAATACTACACCTGTAAGCTGACAACACCCCCAATCTTCTTGGATTATTTCTCCCATTAATCGCGTCTGCTCCCCGCTTCGGTTCCGTTCTTTACGACGCCATATTTCGCATATTTCGTTCTTTTCGCCTTGGTTATAGCCATTACGAGTAAATAGTACTTCGTTTTGATTTATTTATCGCTTTCTTTCCGTCTCGATGGACTTTCGCAGAAATTTTTCGTACCTCTACCACGAGTCATTCTCGCGTAATTGGCGGATAATAATTACTCGATCTTCGTCGAACCGTGATGTGTTACCAGGTATAATTAGGCAGATGTGTCCAGGTTTGGAACGCGAAGTAGATGCTCCTTTTCCGCGAACTAGCTCGGAGGATTCCCGTCTCGATACCCGGTTTTTGCAATTTAATAAGCGTAGAGTAGGAAGAGACAGTGGAGACTTCTTTTTTCTTCGGAATAACTTAAATCCGGGGCGGGGGGGAAAGGAGAAACAATGGACCGTTTTCCTCCGATCGTGAGAGCGAACTCGGGAGCGTAAAAATCGATTTCTCCCGGGGTTTTCTGTCCGATGAAGCGGTCCGTGGAATAGCGGCAGGAAAGTCGAGCGACGATCCGATCGGATCCGCTCGGCGACAAATCTGCATCGTCGTCGAGCAAACGAGAGTGCGAGAACAAGAAATCCGACGACCTTCGTTCGGTCCGTTCGATCGGTAGCGGTACCATGGCCGGTAAAAAACGAAACCGCAATCGTCGCAGTGCTCGAACCGCGTAGGAACCATTCACGAGAACCATTCGGCTCTCTCCTATCGCGTCATACCGTCCATTCCTCGTTTGCCTAAATTCCAGGTGAAACCTCGCGCTGCGTGCGACTGGAAACGAAAATGCCGCGATTTGCCGGGGGGGGGTAAAAAGTAGGAAAGGAAGTGGAAAAATGGCGGCCACGGATCTCGAGATCCACCGTACTCTCGTTTTCTCTCGCTTTCTTTCCGTCGATCGGGCGAGACGTCGGCTTTTTCCGTCCGCGGAGAAATTCAAATCGAGCCGATCGCGGGTAAATGCAGAGGAAAAAAGGGGGTTAAACCGGGTCGAATCGCGGAACCGTGTTGCACGCTTCCGCAGTGTGTGCGGTAAGGAGTGATCGAAAGCGAGAATCTAAACGACTTTGGAAGCGTGTCCGGCGTAATCGCGCGTGAAGAAGGAAAAGTGTACGGCGAGTGGCGGAAAAAGAAGCCGAGTCGGAGGAACGATCGAGCGGTGCGATACGCCGGTGACGGTATGGAAAAAGAGAGAAGAGAAAAGAGCGTGATCGAGATTCCCGATCGCGTTTCCATCGAATTGCCGGCCGAAACGTATTAATTAGGTAACCACGGGCGCCGCGTTTGGAAGCGGCGCGGCCGCGGCCGTCCGCCGGTTCCGTTCGAACTAATGGCATGATAATAATTATGAAACATTAACAAGAACGGCGCGGTCAACGTGCACGCATCGCAGCTGAATCGTTCCGCGACCAGTCCGCCAATCCCTTTCATTGAACGGGCAAAATTATCCGTGTAATTGCAGCGGAATTCGCAGCGCGTTTCAGCGGCGGAAGAATTGTCGCGAGCCGGCCGAACGGACCGCCATTTTTGTTTACGCGACATCCTTTGCTTCCTCGATCGCGCACCCGGATCCGTGGATCGTAAAGAATCGATCTTCCGAGGATTTAATGGCAACTTTTCGCGCAACTGCCAGCTGTTAGCTCCAACGCTCGCCGTTCGACGATTCCGCGGATTTTCTGAAAAATAAGAGCACCGGGCCGCACTTTTCCAAGCAATTTTTCAAGCCACCGAGTAATAAAGTCTAGCTTGCTTGCAGCGCGCGCTGGCAATACGTAACGCCAGGCCAGTAAAACGAGAACCATTCGGCTCTCTCCTATCGCGTCATACCGTCCATTCCTCGTTTGCCTAAATTCCAGGTGAAACCTCGCGCTGCGTGCGACTGGAAACGAAAATGCCGCGATTTGCCGGGGGGGGGTAAAAAGTAGGAAAGGAAGTGGAAAAATGGCGGCCACGGATCTCGAGATCCACCGTACTCTCGTTTTCTCTCGCTTTCTTTCCGTCGATCGGGCGAGACGTCGGCTTTTTCCGTCCGCGGAGAAATTCAAATCGAGCCGATCGCGGGTAAATGCAGAGGAAAAAAGGGGGTTAAACCGGGTCGAATCGCGGAACCGTGTTGCACGCTTCCGCAGTGTGTGCGGTAAGGAGTGATCGAAAGCGAGAATCTAAACGACTTTGGAAGCGTGTCCGGCGTAATCGCGCGTGAAGAAGGAAAAGTGTACGGCGAGTGGCGGAAAAAGAAGCCGAGTCGGAGGAACGATCGAGCGGTGCGATACGCCGGTGACGGTATGGAAAAAGAGAGAAGAGAAAAGAGCGTGATCGAGATTCCCGATCGCGTTTCCATCGAATTGCCGGCCGAAACGTATTAATTAGGTAACCACGGGCGCCGCGTTTGGAAGCGGCGCGGCCGCGGCCGTCCGCCGGTTCCGTTCGAACTAATGGCATGATAATAATTATGAAACATTAACAAGAACGGCGCGGTCAACGTGCACGCATCGCAGCTGAATCGTTCCGCGACCAGTCCGCCAATCCCTTTCATTGAACGGGCAAAATTATCCGTGTAATTGCAGCGGAATTCGCAGCGCGTTTCAGCGGCGGAAGAATTGTCGCGAGCCGGCCGAACGGACCGCCATTTTTGTTTACGCGACATCCTTTGCTTCCTCGATCGCGCACCCGGATCCGTGGATCGTAAAGAATCGATCTTCCGAGGATTTAATGGCAACTTTTCGCGCAACTGCCAGCTGTTAGCTCCAACGCTCGCCGTTCGACGATTCCGCGGATTTTCTGAAAAATAAGAGCACCGGGCCGCACTTTTCCAAGCAATTTTTCAAGCCACCGAGTAATAAAGTCTAGCTTGCTTGCAGCGCGCGCTGGCAATACGTAACGCCAGGCCAGTAATGTAATACAGGAACAAAGCTGCTGGAGAAATATCGTGTGACCGAGCTTGGGGATCTATATCGTGCACACGGTTCTTCCGATGCTACTCGCTCGCGCGCGCACCTATCGCGACGTGTCTCTCAGTTCGTCTCTACCCCGTTGGATCCTCGGGACCCGCGGATATCTCTCCCCGTAAACCAGATCGAACATCGTCGTTGAATTCATTCGTCTCGCGCGGTTCCGCTCGAACGACGCGATTAACCAATCAGCAAGGGTGTCTAATTGCCAATGGCCGGTGTATCTTGATCTGGTCGCGTCGTAAGTCCGCGATTCGGACAGTTCGCGTCGGGTAGAAATAAACCGTGAAGATGCAACGATACGCCCGTTTCACGCCTGCTCGTTGGATCTAGAATGGCGGACGTGTCAATAGCTGGCGAACGAGAAGCGCGGCGGAGAGGAAGCGGTACGCATCACTCCGCCAAGCAGCCAGGTCAGCTCGCTTTGCATCGTCGTTCTTGCCACCGGCTGAAATCGCGATGGAATTAGGAAACGGACCGACTTTCTCCGCTACCGAGTCGAAACGACGATAAACGTTCGATTAATTCGCCAACGGAGGAGTTTGTCGCGCGCGTCAGCCCGCTGTGAGAAAGTTTGACGGCTCTTTCCAAGTGTGAAAGATGCTGGCCCGGATAATAAGAACGGCGCTCGCAATAACGAGGCTAGAAAATATTGTTTCGGATCAGGGATGACGGAAGACTTCGTTGCCTTTTACCGTTTCTTCCTACTTCATTCGAGGTACTCGGTTAGTCGCACGAAATCTCGCATTTTCCACCGCGTTATTCGCCTGAACGGAGTAACGAGGTTCTGCACCTAAAATGCCCGAGCAAATCCAAGCTCGACAGTTATATTCCAATAACGTCTTACGCTGCTTCTTTCCTTTCCATCTGTTGGATTAAAGAACGCCAGGAGCGAGTGTTCAGCGAAACGAGAAGCAAAGGATATCCTAAACACCTGCCCTTCGCTCTCGCGAGCCTCGGGGAGAAAAATTCGCGAAGAAAGGCAAAGTTAACGAGCACTCTCGCAACGTTAACGAAACGAGGCAGCACACCGACACCGTAGCCGGAGATTCGGGCTAGAAACGCGACGCAGCCCGGGGACAATAATAAGCCTCGGTGACGCGGTGGCTGCGAGAGCAACGGCACGACAATTCGTAGCACTGGTAGTCCTGGATTCGGCCTCCGGGGGTGGTCCACGGCTCCGAATCCAGGGCCCTCGTATAGTTGTGGTCAGCAGGCGTGACGGCGTGTGTGCGCCGCGTAGGGTGGTCATGGTGCTTTTGCCCGTGCCACCGCCACCATGATTCCAGCGATATCCCCCTGACTACCGGCGCGCCGCGGGGATGCGACCATAAACGCGAGAGCGAATTGATTTGCGACCGGAAAACGCGTATCGTTTCTAGTAATGATCGCGGATCCCTCATTGTCTTCCTACGTGGAGATCACCCAGCGATATCGCCCAGCGGTATCGGTCGTGGGAGAGGAGAAAAAAGGAGCGAATCGGTGGTTCACGCGTCGCGGCGTACCTCGTTCCGGCAACAATGATGCTTCTCATCGAAATGGCTGGTCATCGGGGTAATTAGCCGCGATTGTTTGGCTGCGCGAACGCGCGCGAACTTCGCGAGGATGCCGAGGTTTCGCGGAGATCCTCGTTAGAAGATTCGACGGAGCTTCGGTTCGTCCGAAAGCGAAACCGATAATTTTATCGTTCTCCGGAGCAGAGAAGGTGTTCGAAGCGTAGAATCGTAGGGAATTATTGGATCTCGGAGGTTGTCGGTGATGAGCTCTCGCTGTCGAGGGTGGAACTATACGTTTCGTGTTCCGAGCTAGTTTATTACACATAAAATAGCCAAGGATACGATCTTTCGTGGCTCGTACGGAAGGGATACGTGTTCTCTAAATCGTCCCTTCCGGAGTGCTTATTTTTCGACGTTATCCGGAAGTCGATCTTCACGCGTGAAATACGAGCGAATTATATCTGCTCCGAGGAATCGGATCGAATCGTCCGTGTTTCGCGAAAGCTGAACCGTCGCGGGACGAATCTGGAATTAATTTTCTAGTAGAATAGTCCTGTCCGCCACGGACACGATTACCAGAAGATTCGTATCGGGCTTGTTATACTCGGTTGCGTTACTGGAGCACGTTAAATCGAACGTCGGTCATCGTCTATTTTCTTCCCTCGACCAACTCGGTTCGATCTGCATTAACGCGTTGCCAGAAGAAGTCGATGGACCAGGCGAAAAGAATCGGCACAACGCGGGGATGAGTCGCGTGACTGTCGTCGAAATCGAACAGGCTGGCAGGCGTTGGGGGTTAGAAACAACGATCATCGAATCATCGGTGCACTGGCACGTACGCGGGGACATATGTCGCGGTCCAGGACCCTCCATTACGATATTAGGTCGAAGTTATCGCGTTAGGCGAGCTGTAATGCGCGAAAATAAAGTCGTCTCGCGAGGAGAGCGAACAGCGGCGCGTAGGGCGGGAAATCGAATGATCTGGAACACGTTGCTTCCATTATCAGCAAATGCACTTCTTAGAATGGGGAATTAGGGGAGAGAACAATATATCCGAGCGAGTTAGACGATGAATTACATCGTGGATCTCGAAATAATTGAGACAGGGCCGAATTTATTATACCCGTATTCGCGTCGAAGCAAACGAGATAAAATAAATCTCGAATCTTCCCAAGAAAGAAACGTTGTGTTATAATCCAATCCGTGTGGTAACTCTTCGCCTACAAATCTAACGTCCACAGACGAAATGGACCTGTACGAAGACACTTATGCCTCGCTTAATGAATATAATTCGTCCCCGAATTATTCTACCCCCTTCCCAGGCACCCTCTATAATCTCACGTTCGAAAACGGTTGGTTTCGCGTGGCCAGAGCCGGACAAAATAAATGGGAGGCACTAACGGTCCATCCTGCAGGGCACAGGGAACATATAGACTCGAAAGATCGAAAATTCTGTCCGATATCGAGAAGGTAATCGCGGGATCGTTCTCCGGTCGCGGAAGCTCGGCCCCGACGCTCGGTGGAACGGTACCCTCTCGGCTAATGCATTATCGATTTCCATTTTCCAGGCCACGGCGGAGTTAACCAGCTCGGCGGCGTCTTCGTGAACGGAAGGCCCCTACCGGATGTAGTCAGGCAGAGGATCGTCGAGCTAGCGCACAGCGGCGTCCGACCGTGCGACATTTCCAGACAACTCAGGGTATCTCACGGCTGTGTATCCAAGATACTGTCGAGGTGAGTACCGACACCGTTCCGGCGCCATCCAGGCCCCCGTCGTATCCGTTACAACCGCAGCCCCCGTGGTGTCCCGACGGCAACAGCCTCGCTTTTTGCTCTACCCTCGTTTGGCGCTTCGACGATTTCCTCCATCGATTCGTTCATCCTCCGTGACTGCGTCGGTGTATGATTCGCTGTGATCGGTCCAATGGCTGATGCATGGCGGAATAGGTGTCGCGAGTGCTGGAGGAACGCGTTCCGCGAACCTCGTCCGACTACGACGTCGTCCAAGGCAGGTTCAGTGTGCACGAGGGTCGAAATAAACGTGGAATTTCGTTTGGACGTTTCCTAACTTCTCGGAAGAACGGTCGATATCGATGATATCGGAGGGAAGATCGTAGACGATCGAAGTAGAGCTTAGCAGGATGCGAAAACGATAAAAATTCTTAAGGACTGTGTTTAGAGATTGCCATAAAAGTTTCATCGTCGGAGGAGAGAAGAGAGATCGTTCCGCCCGGGTGACTGTCTAATTCGTCGATTCGAGACAAAAGGCCGGAAACGCGATGGCGCGAATGATTTAGTGAAAGATCAAGTTTGCCATGGCAGACGTAACGCCGTAATTTCCGCGAGCGTTCGAGGTGGCCAAGGACGCCGGAACGCGGAGAAGCGGAGGAAAGAGAGGATGGACAGGGGAGAGACAGAAACGGGGGTAGGGCCAGGAGGAGTCGAGCAAAAAAGGAGACTATTCCTGGTCCGGGAGTGATTTAATTAAAGACGCTGTTAGGACCACGAGGCGAACGAACCCTGGGACGAAACTGCGACGCCGGAAGGAAGGAACCACCCCTCTTCCGTCCACGGTGGGGGGTGCCAGCGGGTGCGACGATATGCGGTTTCCATGTTTTTTCCACCCTCCGCCCCGCGTTACATAACGGGTGGCCTCGTGCCGTTTTGATGGCCCGAATGTCATACGTCCCCGTCGCTGGAATATCATTGTCGCGTATAGTTCGCTCTTTCACATATATCCTTCTGCGCGTGTGTGCGATAGGCCGGCTAGGTTATTTACTACTTTACTGCTTCTCCAGTTACCGTCCCTCGGATTTTCCTATCTTTCTTCTTTGGACATCATGCGAATCGAATTTGAACAGTTTATTACCCTCCGTCTGATGGCGCGCGTTGGATGACGTTCCTCGATAGCCTGCTCGTGGACCAAGATACTAACTCGTAATCACGCTTGGAGAATTTTAGAACGTTCTATCAAGGTGATAGTAAATGTTTCGAATACCAGGGTTAGAGGCTCCACTCCGCCGAGGTGCAATGTCTGACTGCCAGGTACCCTTTCTACTCGAGCCTCGACCGGGCTTCACGGGTTACGTGGCCGACGCGTAATTAATGGAAATTTTCGTTTCTCGAACGTTGACAGGGTGATTATAGGAATTTTCCCGTGCGGACGAGTTCGACGTAGAAAATTAACGAAATTCATTCGGAGGAAATTGCCGCTGGGCTCCCGATTAGTCGTAAATCCGGGAGGATTTTAATCAAACGCGCGATGCCCGAGCGATTTATCGAGCAGCGATATTAACGGCAATGTGTTATGAACAGAAATTAACAGGTATATTAACGTCGAGTCGCAGACTTATTTTTCAATGGATTTATAGCCGATCGGATCGATAAGTCGCGCTGGCATAGCGTTCCTGCGTCGGCTGAGCGACGTGTGAATCAAAAGCGGGAAAAGAAAACGCGGTTCAACGGCCGTTGTTTCGCAATCGGTTTCCTAATCGCTTATTCAAAAACATCAAGTAGGAATAAATTAAGTCGACCAAGATGGAGCAACTGCGACTTTTTCCCGGCACTTCTCGCTTTTTCTGAACGCGCGGTGCTCGATTAAAATTTAGAAACCAACCGACGCGAATGATATTCCTACCTCTCTGATTGGTGCTTCGTCAGGAATAAAGAAGTTACAATCGACGGACAAATTTCTAATCTACCATCGACAAAAGAAATCGGAAATTATTTTTATACTTATCAAAAAGTAGAAATTACTCGAATAGTCTCGCAACTTTCCAATATAAAATATTCATACGTTTCTGAAATAACGCGTTTTAATTATTTCTGAATTCCTACGCTTCCCATAAATCATTTTTGAATATTTTTGCATCCTCGAACACGCGAGGATCGCTTCGAACCACGTCGAACGTCGAATCTTTTTATTTCTACCGTTCGAACGCTTGCAACTTTACAAGCTGCAGACTTTACAGCCACTTTTTCTCGCGAAACTGCGGCGAAAACGGTCTCAGACCTCGACGACGAGACGCTGTTAGCGCCGAAGCTTTACGCAGTCACGCGCCACTGATACGTCGCGACGCCCTGTGCGCCTGTTTTTCGCGGAATCGCCACGATTTCCACGCATATGCACAAACGAAACGGAAGTGTCGGATCATGGCTAGGCAAAGGTTCACGAAGATCCCGTTGAAAAGTTCCATTTGACGGGGAACCGTTGTCAATGGTGACACTCGTCCCAAGTACCATTTTTAAGAGCTTTCGAGAAACGTCCCTTTCATGTTAATTTCGTCACCTGCGTTTAATCTTCGAAAGATTACGCGACATGTACGACGATGCCTAGTACAGAGAACTTTGTGAAATATCCCGACTCGCGATGATAAACTCGAGTCTACTCCAAAATGGCCGACGCTAACATCCCTTCGACAGACGCGTGGCAAAAAGGGAACGCGACAAAGTGAAATTGACCTCGGAATATCGTGGGTTCGCCGGCAAGCTCGTTGAAAATCAGACTTAATGCGGCTGGGGTGAAGTGTTCTACCTCGGTCGATTTCAAAAATCGCGCGACGTAATGGGCATTTCACGGTGAAACGTGGGGGTGTAACAAAGAAGGACCGAACGGGTGAGCATCGCCATGTGGGCCGGGAATGGGGTTTTACGGCAGATATAATCGTAATAACGTCGAAGCGGGGCGACGCGGCCCTGATCGTTTAAGGGGACCCTCTGACGCTTTCGACTGTAACAGGTTCACGGGTGACGGTGTATATTTTCTTCCTCTTCGGGGTGGATATCGCGGAATGATGCATCGCGTAGCGATCGTGACACGATTTAACGACTGGCGACACGAGCGAGTAACTCCTACCCACCAACGATGCAAGTTTCTATTACGTTGCTCGTGACGAATCCCGATCGAAACGACCAGCCCCGATAATCGAGTTCCAACGTGGCGGATCGATTTCGAGCTTTCCCTCCGACCGATCCACGATTATGACCGCTTTCTCTCGACGTCGTTCCCTCCGCGGCTGACATCGCTACCTGGCAACGCCGGTTTCCCCGTGGATCGCTAATTTCTCCGTCGAATTGACAGCGACAGGCCTCGTATCGAGAGCCAGGCCGTATCAGCTTCTCACGGTTTAACGAGCCGTCCGTGTCCGTCACCAGACACCACCCTGTGCTCCGTTATCCTCTCGGTCCTGGAGTCCAGTCCAGGATATCGGTTGCAGTTCGGAGGAAAGAACGAGGTGCCCGAGATGCAACGGCGTGGACGAATTTCAGCCGGGCAATTTTTCTCGTTTCGGGTCGCAACGAACGGCGGGTAGAAAAGGGTTGGAAACGGGGCGGGGGTGGAGGAGGGGCGCGGAGAGAGCACAAAATTGGCCGGTAGTGGAGCGGGCATGAGTCGACGCCGGCGGCGGACCCACATCCATCAAGGCGGCCCACAAGCGGACCATTATTGCGGGCTTTCTGGCGTAATTGAATTTAAGCACCAGCGAAGATATTATTTAACTAATTAGGCACAAAGGGCGCGTTCACGGCGGGCCAATCGCGATTGGCCATCGCACGCGCATACACGCGCCGGGAGGGCTGGGTGGAGGGACGAAAGAAGAGGGAGAAAACGGCAGAGAGAGAGAGAAAGAGAGAAAGAGGGAACGACGAGAGGATGAGAGACAGAGTGAGGAAGGGGGAGGGCGAAGCCGTTTGTTTTAAAACAGCCGGTCGTTGACGCGTCGCTGGACGGCGATTCGTTATTCCGACGTTGGCCGCACGTCGCGGGAAAAACGATCGTTCCCCCGTTTTCTCTCTTTCTCTGCCCTCCGATCCCCTTTCCGATCGAGGGAAACAGAGAGAAAGACGAAACGCCCGTTCGAATCGCGTTTTGAAGACAGTTTCCAGGGATAGGGGGTCGAATTTCCGACCCGACGGAAATAGTAGACGCGGCGACGATTTTGAAAAGTCACGGGATAGGAACGGGACAGGAGGAGTGTAATAGAATCGCGACATAGATCCATCGAGTTGGTTTCTTTCTGTTCGCAGGTATTATGAAACTGGCAGCTTCAAGGCTGGCGTTATAGGCGGCTCCAAGCCGAAGGTAGCGACACCACCGGTCGTCGAGGCGATCGCTAACTACAAGAGGGACAATCCGACCATGTTCGCGTGGGAGATCAGGGACCGATTGCTCGCCGAGGGCATTTGCTCGCAGGACAACGTGCCATCCGTCTCCTCCATCAACCGGTGAGTCAAAACTATCCTAGCGAGTTACATCGAATTATTTCGAGCAAATACCGCAGCGATACTCTTTCGCGTCCAATCAAGAAGACGAAAATCAACGTAGCCGTTTAATCACCCGCGAAGAAATCCCAAACGCGTTTCGTCTACCGTTTATAATCGTAAGTGCATCGATAGAGACGTAGCTAGATAGCGGACTCGATAATCGGCTGGTCGGGACGAGAAATTTATCGCGGAGAAGAATGGAAGGGAGCGAAGGGGGTGCGAACAGCATATGCTTAGCTCGATCGCCAATGGGAGCGATTAGTTATCCGACGTGCCGAGCAAGAATCATCCCCCGCCGTCGTGCATCGAGATAAGCGCGTACAGCCGGTCCGCCACCCCGATCCTATTGACCTTTCGCAGGTTCCTTCGGGAATGGGCCGATTAATTCAAGTGTTTTTACGTCGCCCAGTAGATCGAGCAATCGGGGTAGGGGCGACGTGGCTAGGAACACGAGTATCCACGGGTAAAGGGATGCCCTATGGAACGGGGAGTGAGCTCCCATGAGACGGCATTACAGCGTATCAGCACCGCGCAAACTGAACGAGTGGATCCCCTTTTTCGAGCAACAGAAAAGCCAGCTCGAGAAGCGGACAAGAGGCAGAGAAGAGAATAGAGATAGACAAAGGCGAGGAGAATGGGAAGGAGACAGAAGAAGGAGACCACCGGGGTACCATTGATCGGCACACATATGTCCCGAGATTTAATCAGTCGCTACTTAAGACCTTATCTCCCGCTTCATCCGACGATCCCTGCACGCGGCTACTACTTCATCGTCCTCTCGTCCTCCACCCGGCGCGATCTCGACCCCCTGCACGCCGCAGGCCTGATAATGTAATCGAGCGTAATGCGGATCGAATTGGCTGGCGCAAGTGAAATCCACTAACGCGATTTCCGCCGGCCACGGCCGTTAATGGAAACGCACGCAAATTAGTTGGCCTGCACGTTAGGCGGCCGCGGTACGCACGATCGTTCGAATCGCTCGTCCTCGCGGTTTCTCCGTCCATTCTACCTCCAACGAAGAATCCTCCTTCGATATCGATCTCGAAACTGGGCCAACCATCGTTGCGAAAAGTCGCGATACTACCGTCTTTGTCTCGTCCAAACCAACCTCCATAAGCTATACCGTCGCTCCGAAATATTTTCAAAGACTCGTCGCACGAAAATCCTTCGACACCCTTTCGACGCGAGGATAGCCCGAAAGCGGCCACGGAACTTTGGGCGCGCACATATTTCCATTCTTTCCACGAGGGCGACGCGGATGGTGTCGTGATGGTCACGGTAGCGTGAAACGTGGGCGTACGTAGGTACAGGAATTGCTTTCTGGCCGAGGTTTTCGATGTGTCTAGGATTGCAGCGGAGGGTGCGGCGGTGGCTTGTTGCTCGAGTGACTCCTCCACCTTCTCCACTCTCGCTCTGTCTCCCTCTTTCTCTCTCGCACCCCGTCAACCTTCTCTCCATCCACCTTCTCCTTTTCCTCCTTGTCCGTATCCCCGACCCAAGGCCCAGATGGCGGGTATTGATCTGAATCCGGAGAGCAGATCGCCTGGAAAAACTTACCCCGCGGATACTTACCTACCCACCGCGCTATCTACATGCACCTATCCTACCTTCACCCACTCACGTACACCCAGCCCGCAACCTTCCGGCCTGTCTACGTGTAGGTAAATGTATTTCCGCTCGCCGAGCAATGGATAGAAACGCGCGATGCTCCTCTGCCTGAAATCCACCCAACGGAAAGCGTACGATCCCGATCCCTTAAGCGATTGTTTACGTCGATCGATCGCCGAGGATCGATCTATTCCTCGATCTCGGCGCGGGTGAAATCGATGATCCTTTCGCGGAAGAAACAGCGATGCCGAGTCACAGGGAACTTGCGAGAAATCGCTAGAATTCGCGTGTCAGGAAAACGCGTCTCAGAGAAATCCGTTGAATTAATTTTGCACGATCGATCCTGATCGATTTCCCCTCTCGGTTTCAACGGAATACGAAATATACCGCGTATGACGCAAAGGGAAAATATCCGGAGGCAAAAGGAAGACGAAGAGACGCGTTATCGACGGGATGAAAGGTTGGACGTCGTTGAGAAAATAGAGAGGGATGAAACGACAACGAAGACACAGGCGACTCGAAGCTGGATTTCTGCGGTGGTGGAAGCAGAAACATGGAATACCGGGGTGCAGGCGGCGAGCGCGCCGGGATTTCTCCCATTATGAGCGTGTCTCGGTTTTTCTAGCTTCGAGCTAGCTTTCGTACGGAGAAATAATGATACGGCTAATATAATGTATTGTCCTGCTTTTGCCGGGGCACTTCGGAATGAGACCGGCCGCGAACGGGAGACACGGAGAAGCGGAGAGAAAGGAAGCGGGACGTTGGTGGCCAGGCGGTAAAAAAGCTCCGGCCGAGGAGAGCGAAATAATGGAGTGGCTTTCGCGAAAAATAACAGATATATATCCCGAGTATCAACCCGGGATCGAGGGGCGCGGAAAAACAGGCGAAAAACGCGGCCAAGATTGGACGGTAACCGTTCGAGCCTTGTTTCTACTTTGCTGAATCGACCGAGCAATCTTTCCCATTTTCTTCTGCTCGTCTTCTTCGCTCGCCGCTCTGTAACTCCTTCGTCCTCGAATTTCCACGAGAGAACCTGTCCTCTTAAAGAAATCCTTACGAGTTAAACTCGCGGTAAGTGCCTTTCCTCTTTTCCTTTTATTTATCATCTCTGCTCGAGCATTTGTCAGCTTCTGATCGTAAAATTTATGGCCACTATGATTCTTTCCTCGCTGAAATACGCAAATTAAGCCACTAGTAAATTGGCAGAGTGGAACGAACGACTTTTCTTCGTTATTCCTCGTTGCCATTGTCCGCGATCTGGTTACTATCTAAATTTCTTAACGACAACTTTATCTACTAGACCACGCAAAGGTAATTACCCCCTTTTTCTCCGTTAAATATCGGTATTAGCTATCGGTGAAAGGATCGTACGTAGCCAGGAATATTCGACAACGTTTGCTTCAAATCGGTACATCGAAGCGAATAGAAAATCGTCTCCTTGTTGAATAAACGTCTGGAAAGAAGAGAAGAAAACGTCGGAGGAGCGATGCAAGTGGAAAGTAAGAAAAGAGAAATTGCTGCGATGGTACCAGGGCGAATTTCGGGAGGAAATATTGATAGGCTCGGCTTCGGCTGCGGAGTCACGCTCGAGTAGCCGGCTCTCAGTTGAGGTCTATCTTACGTATACGTGCACGCACACACGAAATCGAACGGAACGTGTAGAGGCTCGACTCTTTGCCTCCCTATCTCTCTCTCTCTCTCTCTCTCTCCTCTCCGCGTTTCTCCCCGAGAACGCCTTCCTCCTTTCGGCCGCGGAGGAAGTCTCAGGGGCAGATCGATAAGGAGCGAGGTTCGCCCGAGGGCTTTACGCCGGCTTCACAGCCTCCTTCTTCTCGTTTCCACCACGCAACCCCCGAGACGTCACGGTCTCGCGTGTGCCTCGCGCGTTCGCCCTTTCTTGCGGCTTCCACGGAGTCGATAGTGCGGGCCTAAGGGAGGATCACTCCCTCGACTTCCTCGTCTTCCACCCGTACATCTATCTCGCGTCCTGGCTACCTCTTAACCTGTTAACTGCCAAGGGTGCGTTAACTTTGCTCGCAAGTCGCCCGAATTCCTGTATTCTTGTCGCACAATCCCGAGCAACTCCGCGTTCGAGGAGTATTCCGTGAAACGACACGGTTAACAACAGGTCGAATGGAAATACACGATCGTCGAGGCCTATTCATCATCCCCACCGAGCTTCACCCGTAACTTTAATTCGACGTAATGACCAACGGAGGCAACAACAGTTGGTAGGAAATCTGTCGCTCGGAATCTCTCGATGGAATTGTATCAATCTGTCATCGCGAACGTAGCAACGCTCTCCTTTTTCTGCTATCGTGCCGGGTCAATCTCCCGTGGAGGAGGCGATGCCACCAGGCTCTCTGCCTCGCTCTCCATTACTTCCATATCATTTCGCACCCCCGGAAGCCTCGGAGCGGCTCGAGCTTGGCGCAGGAGCGCCGGCCCGAGAAGCCATATGGCCGGCTGTTCTCCGCGACGCCAGAGACAAGGGTGGCCAATAGGATGGCTGCTACTTTCATGCCACTTTCGACTTTCCGCTCCGCGTCACCGGTATCTCCCTGTTCATCTTTCGCTTATTAAATTACATCCCCATAAATAACGCCTGCCCACCGACTGCCTTATTTACCATTCCATCGACTCCGCGGGAGGAACCGACTTCCCTCCCGATCGCCCACGAATCTCTCTTCGCCGTGTGATTTCGTCCGGGAACTAGAGAATCTCTCTTCTGGCCCCTTTTCTCACGCTAGACAACCTTTATGGTTTTCCCCGCTGAGATATGTCCTCCGTTCTTTCCTACGTCCATCTTTTCCCCGCGCGAAGGGGTTGGGATTTAAAGGAAGATCGGTGGAAAAGGGGTTTCCAACGCACCCCGACGCGATAACTCTGGAAAGTTATAAAAGTCGGCGGAAAAATTAGCGAAATTGGAAGCGAGAACGAAGGAAAACCGGGATCCTTTATATCACGGTTAAATGCCGCACACGCGGTCGGAAGGAAACAATATGGTGCACCGTGGCGCGGTGAAGTTTCGTTAAAGCAGCCATATTTGCAGAACGAGCGGCAGAGCGCGGATAGACCCCTCCTACGTAAAGCGGGAGCACCCTCGGGGTTGGCCGGAGGATCCGGGGATGATGCTCCACGTTGAGAGCTGCGGCGGTGGCGGCGGCGCGTATCCATAACCGTCCTTTGTCTGGATAACGCAATTATTACCGCGTTTCATCATACCCCCCTCGGTCGAAATTAGCCTCAAATGAAGTTACAATTACGGTATCCTCCGTGTCCCCGGCGTCGAACGGAGGGAAACGATGCTGCGACACAGAGGAGAGAGAGCAGCTCAGGGGTTGAACGTCGACGACGACGGCCACGACCACAACAACGAAGACAACGACGAGGAGGACCAGGCAGCCGGCCGAGATACGCAATCCAGGTTGCCGTGGAAACGTCAGAGGACAGACGGAACCGCAATGAAACCGGATGGCCGCCTACTCTGCCAGCCCATAATGCTTCGTCCCCTTTTGTTCTTGGCCGAGAGCTGGAATACTAAAGTTATTCGGCCACTACACCGTCAAAATCGTCCGGTGAGACGATCGCGAGAAATAATTCGTCGATGCTTGGATCGTAATCGAAAGGGACTGGAAGATCTCGCTAGCGAAGAACGCTCGATCGGCCTGGATATATTTCCCTGCTGGTTCGATAAAATTCATCGGTACGGAATTTACCGCAAAAACTGATTTCCAACGGTCAACGAAGTGGGTCACGGCGTCACTATCTACGTTATTAATCTCCGCTTCGAAACCAAAAGCCTGGCGACTTTATACCGCGTTCAGCGGTTTCGAAATACCAGGGGAATTATATCCCGTTTGCCCGATTGTCAGTCAGCTTTGCGTACGAACGATCGTATCTCGGATGCACAAAAAGTGGACACACATGAAAGTGGAATGGAAAGTGGAGGAAGTTGAGGAAAATATTACACCGCGCTAATTAAGGAAACCGTCAACGAGGCTCGCATTCGATATCTCACGGCGAAAATATTCGATTCGGGTTTCACTGGTGTGCAGCAACGCCACCATGACTAACGCGAGGACTATTGCAACGCCATGATAGCGCTAACGAGGGAAGGATGGAATTTGTGTGCCGAGCACCGATGACTCGCGGATACAGCCGTTTAATAACCCGATGACGCCCGATGATTGACAGCTAATGAACCGTCGAATATTCGAAGATTAATCGGCTATCTCCAATGAAGTAATCACGGAGAAGTTTAATCGAATATTATTGTGCGCCGCGCGGCCACCGTAATATGCCTAGTAATCGAGCGTGGCACAAAATGGCGACGTCACTCTGCCGCCGCGGCTGGAACCGAGATTTCGCCATCTATGATCCCCTACGAATGACACGGTCCGAACGAACGCGTTCCTGCCACTCGTGCATACTCTTTCCGACGTCCCGTTCGTTAAAGCGATAAACGTTTCAACGATGCATCCTATCATTCGTCCGTATCTGAAATCTAGACGGATGATGCGTGGAATTAAAGGCAAAGGGGTAGAGTAGACGAACGGAATGGTTCGGTAACCGCAATTGCGAATCGACCAGCGAAATTTCCATTAAAAATAGAAGCGGCAAATGGAGATTAATAGGCGGGAAAATGGCGGCCAAAGCGTCGCACTTTGCGTCATTGTCAGGAAGAAACTTAACCGACAGCGACAAGTCGTCCTGTCTTTTCAGCATCGCCGGGATCAGCGTCGCGTAACGCGAACCAGAAAATTTGCATCGAGATGCAAATGACCGTGGCAAACACCGGAAGAATTTGAAGGATCGACAACTCTATGAGAGGCGATTCGGGGATCGGTTCGGCGAGCCTCGCATAAATCTCCTGCCTTCGAAACGCATAATGGCTCGTAGATAGACTGTATCCTCTTGACTGGGAGCCGAGGGGTAAGAGGTGTCGCTTCGAGACGATATATTATAAATCGTGTGTTACATTGTGCTTAGAGGATCCTCGTGACTGTTGACTCGCCGGTATCATTGTTGGAAGAGCG